>NC_057797.1:61646758-61946758 GCF_018294505.1 Triticum aestivum
ACCCGCAGCGGGGACGGGGGCTCGCCGGAGAGGTACCCCACTATCTATCTTAGGGTTCAGGGTGGGGGGGGCTAGAGGGCTGGCCGGGGTGGCGGTGGCGAGTTGTTTCGGGGCGGCGAGGCGGCGCTGGGGCCGGCGGTTCGGCCGGTGGTGGCTGGCGGCTCAGGGGGGTGCAGGTTGAAGATGAACTGCAGGCCCTCCCTAAACTACATGTCAAGTGCCTCTCTGCTACCATTGTGTTCAGTTTCGATAGTAGCATTCAGATTCCATAGTAAATTTCAGTTTCGACAGTTAAGTTCGGAGTCAACAGTTTTTACCTCATCTGTTGTAGTCAGGTGGTTTTTGGTGATGTTAATTTTACATCCATTTTACATCATCTATTGGAAATGCTATTAGAATCCCACTTGAGATTGACGATGTCTCTCTTGTGCTGCTTCAGCCTTGATGTCTTACGGCTCACCGGAGCTGCTCCAACGACAGAACGATCCATCACAATAGAGCAGTGCCCTTGACGCCGTCTACAGATTCCTCAGATCTTCCTCCACACCTCCGACAGCCACCTCTGCCTCAACTGCTTCAGCGACCAACCCAATGATGCTGAGGTCGACACGGCTACGGCAAAGAGGTTGTACACTTGTTGCATCACTTATTACTATACATTCACGTCGATCCATTAGGGCTATTTTGGTTCAACGTAAAAACATGGATCCACTGATTGTTACCATCACTCTAAATTTCTGCATGCTCTCCTTACATAATCTCACCATATTTTTTTCGTATGCATGTCAGATATTGTACACAGTCATGTTGAACATGTAGAGAAAAATAGAAGAGTTTTGCGCAGCAATACAATGTCATGCAAACATCGCTCCATGGTGGGTTCAATGGCAAACCCTCCCCAACCCTCTCCAGATTGTAATCCAGAGGAAGATATCTATTCTGATGCGGATTCGGACGCCGCTGACCACTCCTATTTACCCCCCCCCCCCAAGGTGTTTGCTCTACCTTGGCATGATGATGTTAGTCATATCATGCATATGTTGCCTTGCAGTGCCTACTTTTGACATCATATATGTCATCTGCTTAGTTTAGACATGTTCTGTAATGCCACCTGTTTAGTTTCTATATCATATATGGGAATTATGCAGTCTCATGTCTTTTAGCCAGCCATAATATATGTGAAATATGCAATGCCATCCTGTTTAACCAGGCATCATATATTTGAATGATATCTTGCCCATCCTTTTCTTCATTACATTTCCATTTGTCGACAATGTTTGTACATTAAACTACTCTTCCTGTGAATCAGCCATTTGGGTGGGAGATGGAAAAATCTGGAGTGAAAACAATGCCTTCAGAGCAGACAGTGCTACATGTCGAAGCAGATCTCTTATTGGGTCCCGATAGCTCCTCAGAGATGGATTCAGAGACAGATGACCAGTCCTATTCCCCCACTGAGGTGTATGCTCTAACTTGGCACGGTTATACTGCTCATATCATGCATATGGTGTCTTGCATTGCATAGTTTTAGACATCATATACACAATATTCAACACCATGTTCTTAGTTCAGACATCATATCGAATGCCCTCTGTTTAGCATATAAATCATATATGTGAATTAAATGATGCGATCCTGATTACTTAGATAACATGTAGGTGGATTATGTCAGGTGATCCTGTTTAGTTATTCATCATATCTTTGAATTATGTTGTGCTATGCTATCCAGTTTAGATAGACATCATATATGTGAAATTATGTCATGCTATCCGTTTTAGTTAAACAATATACATGTCAACTATTTCATGCCCTCTTTTTTCCACACTATCTATTGCATCTGTCTCTCATACAATGTCTGTACATTCAATTATGTTTCCTGTTTATCAGCCATTTGAATTAGAGCGGGTGATGCCAGTATCTAGCGGACTAAAAACACGGTCTTCAAATAAAACAGTGCTACCTCTTGGTGGAGACAGCACACCGGTTGTACATGCACAAGAACCAGCCCTACCACACATAACCCAAACTCTCGCAGATTGTACCCCTACTACGATGGACAGAGAACTAGCTTCACCCAATCTAACCCCAACCCCAGCCGATAGTAACCCAATTCCTGTTGACACAGCACCATCTCCACCACAGAGCTCCCAAACAAGAGCAGTTAGTAAGGCAGCTCCAGTGCCCAAAGGGCCAGTACTATCACGGTGAACCCCAACTCCACCAGTTAGTACGCCTATTCCTGTGGAGGAAGCACAACCAGCTAGTCGTAGTTTAACATCTATTAAATCATATGTGCGTATCTTCCCATCTTGGAAATATTATACTGAAGATGAAGGAAAATTCCAGTTGCAGGTGTTTGTCCAGGAGTTATGTGTAAGTAATGTTATTCATGGCAATTACTTTGCTTTGTCCCATACATCCTACCTCCATGATGGTTATAATACAACAAATTTCCCCATTTTTCTCTATAGAGAAGGACTGATTTGGAAACTCAGGATGAGGTAACCTGTGCTAATACCTCTGCTATCTTCAAGAATGCTTGGTGGCAGTATCAGAATTACCTGAAGAAAACATACTTCACCAGTAAAGAAACTCATCAAATTCCCTTACGTTCTCCTGAGACACATTTACTGGACGATGACTGGGAACGCTTTGTTCTGTACTGGTCCCGAACCAAGAATGTGGTAAGGTCTATGAACTCATTTTCTATTTTTAAGCATTATATTCTTGCGTCTTACTGTACTCTGTTCATGTAGAACAAGTGCCTAAACCTGAAGAACAACTGTTCTAATTTAAGATTCCATTGCTACCATAGGACATAGATATATGTTTGTTTGATGCTTTTATTATGTACTAGTACTTGGCAATAGAAGACTTGGTAGTTTAATCCTGTCCACCTTACTAATGAACTAGTTCACCGAAATGAGTTTCATATACTAGTACATGCTAAACTTGTTATGTGTCTGCTTGTTTCTTCTTTTAGAATCCTGACAGACTATTGGGGAAGAGTGCCTTATTAAGCAACGGTAAAGGAAGTAATGCAGATAAGGTTCAGGATAGTGACACATCCTGTCTTGGTTTAGTGTTGGAGTTACTGGCCACTACTGCTTGCACAAGCTATTCAAACTCATTGTCTGAATCAGTTCGGTTTGTTGAGTCTCAACTACAAGCTAAAAGACATCAATCAGCTGTGCTGCGACAAGAAGCGGAAGGACTGCAGAAGTCCCTGGAGCATTCAGATGCATACTTTCTGGTGCAACAGCAAGCGTTGGAGGATTTTAGCGCCAAACAGGACAAAGCTAATCAGCTTGCTAAGCTTATTGCCAGCATGGTGGATACCCAGGATAACGTTTCTTGAGCTCTTCTGAAGTTGTTTCAGTTATGCTCTTGTTTTGCTGCCACGTTTATTTGCACTGGTGGCCAATTTTGATGACCAGTGTATATGATATGCTGCTTTGTTTCCTATATTTGCACTCGTGGCAAACTTTGATGCCCAGTGGATGTAATATGTGTAATAGCCGTGATAGCCTAGCGTTAGTTGGTTGCTTATTTATTTCCTTGTTGTCTTGTTTATTTGTTTGCTTGTAGTCATTGCAGTTCTTTTTCCGCGGTTAACTAGTGGCTGCAGTAACCTATTTTTTAAAACTAGGCCACAGTAACCATGGGGCTAATATTTACTGTAGTGACACTGGGCCTCCTACAGGCCGTAGAAACAGTGGGCCTTTTACGGGTCGTAGAAACAGTAGGCCTTCTACGGGCCGTAGAATAATGGGCCTTCTATGGGCCGTATCATCAATGGGCCTTATACGGGCCATATGATCGATTGGCCAAACATGGGCCAATAACAGGCCGCATTATGGCCGTAAATGGTCTAGAGTTGGAATCGTCCGTTCATGGGCCGACCGTAACGGGCCATCGTTAATAGGCCGTATTTGATGACGCTATGAAAATGGCCCAACGTATTAACGGACCACAAACGGGCCGACTGTAACCACATGCTGAATTTGGCCCACAAGCAGAAAATGACAGTAACGGGCCGTAAGTAAACGAATGCTGGAAATGAGCCCAAGAATAAACGGGCCCTGAGAAGGCCGAAAGATAACATGGGCTGGAAATGGCCCAACGGAATAACGGGCCGTTAATGGGTATAAAGTGATACACTGTTCATTACGGGCTAGTTTCACCACGGGCCGTTAATGGGTGTAAAGTGATACACTGTTCATTACGGTCCAGTTTCACCACGGGCCGTTAATAGGCCAAGAGTTACATAGGGCCTCATATGGGCTGAAAGACGTCATGGGCCATACATGGGCCAGAAGTGAAAACGGGCTGGAATCATATTAGATGGCCCAAATGACGCTACTAGGCCTAATTCGGATAGGGCGTAACGGGCCTTGGGTTAGCGGGCTGTAAATGGGCTATATGCGAATAGGCCGTTAACATGCTTTCCATGGGCCGGCCTGCCAGCTTTTGACCAAGTCAAACGGGCCAGCCTTTTCACAGGAATGGGCCTCTGTTGGGCCGTGCCACGTGTCGACGTATCATAGGCGCCTATCTGACCAACTAACGAACTGACACGTGTTTCATCCAGCCAATAAGAATTTTACATGTGAAAATTTCCCATTGGTCGGGGCTGTTAACGGGTTATCAGATCCAAAACCCGACCCGATAGCTTAACGGCGTTCCGTTATGGTGGATGCCACGTGTCGGTCACCCTTGACGAAAGCACTTGTATGACGCGCGATTTATCGTCATGGAAGTGGACACTTCCGTGGTGATAATTTTGGTAATGTCATGGAACACTTCTACGACAGCATAGGTATGACTATCTTGGTTCTGTCATAAATTTGTCATGGATGTACATGCATGACAAAAAAAGCGACCTACTGTGACAAACACGTATCATCACGGAAGTGTATTTTTTTGTAGTGGATACAATACGTGCCTTGCTGCCCCTTTTGTCACTGGGAAAGGACACCGCAAGATCGAACCCAAAGCTAAGCACTTCTCCCATGGCAAGAACTACAAATCTAGTTGGCCAAACCAAACGGATAATTCGAAGAGACTTGCAAAGATAACCAATCATACATAAAAGAATTCAGAGAAGATTCAAATATTATTCATAGATAGACTTGATCATAAACCCACAATTCATCGGTCTCAACAAACACACCGCAAAAAGAAGAATATTACATCGAATAGATCTCCACAAGAGAGGGGGAGAACTTTGTATTGAGATCCAAAAAGAGATAAGAAGCCATCTAGCTAATAACTATGGACCCGAAGGTCTGAGGTAAACTACTCACACTTCATCGGAGAGGCTATGGTGATGTAGAAGCCCTCCGTGATGACGGCCCTCTCTGGCGGAGCTCCGGAACAGGCCCCAAGATGGGATCTCATGGATACAGAAAGTTGCGGCGGTGGAATTAGGTTTTTGGCTCCGTATCTGTTCGTTTGGGGGTACGTAGGTATATATAGGAGGAAGAAGTACGTCGGTGGAGCTTCGGTGGGCCCATGAGGGTGGGGGGCGCCCCCCTACCTCGTGCCCACCTTGAAGCTTCCTTGGCGTAGGGTCCAAGTCTCCTGGGTCATATTCGGGAAAAAAATCACGTTCCAGAAAGGTTTATTCCGTTTGGACTCCGTTTGATATTCCGTTTCTTCGAAACACTGAAATAGGCAAAAAACAACAATTCTGGGCTGGGCCTCCGGTTAATAGGTTAGTCCCAAAAATAATATAAAAGTGGAAAATAAAGCCCAATATAGTCCAAAACAGTAGATAATATAGCATGGAGCAATAAAAAATTATAGATACGTTGGAGACGTATCAGGCATCCCCAAGCTTAATTCCTGCTCGTCCTCGAGTAGGTAAATGATAAAAAAGAGAATTTTTGATGCGGAGTGCTACTTGGCATAATTTCAATGCAAATCTTCTTAATTGTGATATGAATATTCAGATTCGAAAGATTCAAGACAAAAGTTTATATTGGCATGAAAATAATAATACTTCAAGCATACTAACAAAGCAATTATGTCTTCTCAAAATAACATGGCCAAAGAAAGTTATACCTACAAAATCATATAGTCTGGCTATGATCTATCTTCACCACACAAAGTATTTAAATCATGCACAACCCCGATGACAAGCCAAGCAATTGTTTCATACTCTAACTTTTTCAAAACTTTTTCAATCTTCACGCAATACATGAGCGTGAGCCATGGATATAGCACTATATGTGGAATAGAATGGTGGTTGTGGAGAAGACAAAAAGAGGGGAAGATAGTCTCACATCAACTAGGCGTATCAATGGGCTATGGAGATGCCCATCAATAGATATCAATGTGAGTGAGTAGGGATTGCGATGCAACAGATGCACTAGAGCTATAAGTATATGAAAGCTCATCAAAAGAAACTAAGTGGGTGTGCATCCAACTTGCTTGCTCATGAAGACCTAGGGCAATTTGAGGAAGCCCATCATTGGAATATACAAGCCAAGTTCTATAATGAAAGATTCCCAGTAGTATATGAAAGTGATAACATGAGAGACTCTCTACTATGAAGATCATGGTGCTACTTCAAAGCACAAGTGTGGTAAAAGGATAGTAACATTGTCCCTTCTCTCTTTTTCTCTCGTTTATTTATTTTTTTATTTGGGCCTTTTCTTTTTTATGGCCTCTTTTCTTTCTCTCTTTTTTTGGGGCTTCTTTGGTCTCTTTTATTTATTTTTCGTCCGGAGTCTCATCCCGACTTGTGGGGGAATCATAGTCTCCATCATCCTTTCCTCACTAGGACAATGCTCTAATAATGATGATCATCACACTTTTATTTTTCTTACAACTCAACAATTACAACTCGATACTTAGAACAAAATATGACTCTATATGAATGCCTCCGGCGGTGTACCGGGATATGCAATATGACAATGATGGAGTGTGTCATAATAAAGGGAACAATAGAAAGTTGCATGGCAATATATCTTGGAATGGCTATGGAAATGCCATAATAGGTAGGTATGGTGGCTGTTTTGAGGAAGGTATATGGTGGGTGTATGATACCGGCGAAAAGTGCGCGGTATTAGAGAGGCTAGCAATGGTGGAAGGATGGGAAAAAGTGCATATAATCCATGGACTCAACATTAGTCATAAAGAACTCATATACTTATTGCAAAAATCTAGAAGTTATCAAAGCAAAGTATTACGCCATGCTCCTAGGGGGATAGATTGGTAGGAAAAGACCATCGCTCGTCCCCGACCGCCACTCATAAGGAAGACAATCAATAAATAAATCATGCTCCGACTTCATCACATAACGGTTCACCATACGTGCATGCTACGGAATCACAAACTTTAACATAAGTATTCTTTAAATTCACAACTACTCAACTAGCATGACTCTAATATTATCACCTCCATATCTCAAAACAATTATCATGCTTCAATCTTTTCTTAGTATTCAATGCACTCAAAAGAAAGTTTCACAAATCTTGAATACCAAGAATATTATTATTAAGCAAATTACCATGCTATTAAGAGACTCTCAAAATAATTTAAGTGAAGCATGAGAGATCAATAGTTTCTTTAAAACAAATCCACCACCGTGCTCTAAAAGATCTAAGTGAAGCACATAGAGCAAAACTACATAGCTCAAAAGATATAAGTGAAGCACATAGAGTATTCTATCAAATTTTAATTCATGTATGGCTCTCTCAAAAGGTGTGTACAGCAAGTATGATTGTGGCACACTAAAACACAAAGACACAAATAATACAAGACGCTCCAAGCAAAACACATATCATGTTGCTGAATAAAAATATAGCTCCAAGTAAATTACCGATGGAAGTGGACGAAAGAGGGGATGCCTTCCGGGGCATCCCCAAGCTTTGACTTTTTGGTGTCCTTGTATTATCTTGGGGGTGACATGGGCATCCCCAAGCTTAGGCTCTTGCCACTCCTTGTTCCATAATCCATCAAAAGAATTCACCCAAAACTTGAAAACTTCACAACACAAAACTCAATAGAAATCTCGTGAGCTCCGTTAGAGAAAGAAAACAAAAGACCACTTCAAGGTACTGTAATGAACTCATTCTTTATTCATATTGGTGTTAAACCTACTGTATTTCAACTTATCTATGGATTATAAACTATTTTACTGACCATAGATTCATCAAAATAAGCAAACAACACACGAAAAACAGAATCTGTCAAAAACAGAACAGTCTGTAGTAATCTGTAACTAACGCAAACTTCTGGAACCCCAAAAATTCTAAAATAAATTTCTGGACGTGAGGAATTTATCTATTAATCATCTTCAAAAATAATTAACTAAATAGCACTCTCCAAATAAAAATGACAGCAGTTCTCGTGAGCGCTAAAGTTTCTGTTTTTTTACAGCAAGTTCAACAAGACTTTCCCCAAGTCTTCCCAACGGTTCTACTTGGCACAAACACCAATTAAACAAAAAACACAACCAAAACAGAGGCTAAATAATTTATTTATTACTAAACAGGAGCAAAAAGCAACCAATAAAAATAAAATTGGGTTGCCTCCCAACAAGCGATATCGTTTAACGCCCCTAGCTAGGCATAAAAGCGAGGATAGATCTAGGTATTGCCATCTTTGGTAGGCAATCCATAAGTGGCTCTCATGATAGTTTCATATGGAAATTTTATTTTCTTTCTTGGAAAGTGTTCCGTGCCCTTTTTTAATGGAAATTGAAATCTAATATTCCCTTCCTTCATATCAATAATCGCACCAACCGTTCTAAGGAAAGGTCTACCAAGAATAATAGGGCAAGAAGGATTGCAATACATATCAAGAACAATGAAATCTACGGGCAGATAATTCCTATTTGCAACAATAAGAACATCATTAATTCTTCCCATAGGTTTCTTGATAGTGGAATCCGCAAGATGCAAGTTTAGAGAGCAATCATCAAAATCGCGGAAATCTAGCAAATCACACAAAGTTTTGGGGATAGTGGAAACACTAGCACCCAAATCACACAAGGAATAAATCTCATGATCTTTAATTTTAATTTTAATAGTTGGTTCACACTCATCATAGAATTTTCTAGGAATAGAAACTTTCAACTCAAGTTTTTCCTCATAAGATTGCATCAAGGCATCAACAATATGTTCGGTAAAGGCTTTCTTTTGACTATAAGCATGTGGAGAATTTAGCATGGATTGCAACAACGAAATACAATCAATTAAAGAGCAACTTTCATAATTAAATTCCTTGAAATCCAATATAGTGGGTTTAGCAACATCTAGATTTTTATTTCTTTCAATCCCACTTTCATCAATTTCATCATAAAGATCTAAATACTCCGAATTTTTAGAACGCCTTCTAGGTAAAGGAAGATCATATTCAGTTTCATCAAGATTCATATTGCAAAACAAAGATTTAATATGAGACACATCAATAACTTTTAGATCTTTATCTTGATTTTCATAGGAATTGGAAGAACACGCTTTAATAAAGGCATCTTTGGAAGCACGCATCCTAGCGGTTCTTTCCTTGCACTCATCAATGGAAATTCTCATGGCTTTGAGAGACTCATTGATATCATGCTTAGGAGGAATAGATCTAAGCTTTAAAGAATCAACCTCAAGAGAAATTATATCAATGTTCCTAGCCAAATCATCAACTTTAAGCAATTTCTCTTCAAGCAAAGCATTAAAATTCTTTTGTGAATTTATAAACTCTTTAACACTATTCTCAAATTCAGAGGGCATCTTATTATAATTTCCATAAGAGTTGTTGTAGGAATTCCCATAATTATTATAAGGATTACTAGGATAAGGCCTAGGATTAAAATTCCCTCTATAAGCGTTGTTACCAAAATTATTCCTACCAACAAAATTCACATCCATAGATTCATTGTTATTCTCAATCAAAGTAGACAAAGGCATATCATTAGGATCAGAAGAAACACTCTTAGTAGCAAATAATTTCATAAGTTCATCCATCTTTCCACTCAAAACATTGATTTCTTCTATCGCATGCACTTTTTTATTAGAAGATCTTTCAGTATGCCATTGAGAATAATTAACCATAATATTATCTAGGAGTTTAGTAGCATCTCTTAAAGTGATTTCCATAAAAGTGCCTCCCGCGACCAAATCTAAAAGATTTCTAGAAGCAAAATTCAATCCGGCATAAAAGTTTTGTATAATCATCCACAAATTCAAACCATGAGTAGGGCAATTACGTATCATTAATTTCATTCTCTCCCAAGCTTGTGCAACATGTTCATGATCAAGTTGCTTAAAGTTCATAGTATCGTTTCTAAGAGAGATGATCTTAGCGGGAGGGAAATACTTAGAGATAAAAGCATCTTTGCACTTGTTCCAAGAATCAATACTATTTTTAGGCAAAGACGAAAACCAAGCTTTAGCACGATCTCTAAGCGAAAAAGGAAATAGCTTCAATTGAACGACATCATTATCGACATCTTTTTTCTTTTGCATATCACATAAATCAACGAAGCTATTCAGATGAGTAGCGGCATCTTCACTAGGAAGGCCGGCGAATTGATCTTTCATAACAAGATTCAACAAAGCAGTATTGATTTCACAAGATTTAGTATTGGCAAGAGGAGCAATCAGAGTGCTAAGGAAATCATTATTATTGGTATTGGTGAAGTCAAACAATTTGGTAGTATCTTGAGCAATCGCGACAAACAAGCAATCCAACACACGAGCATGCAAGCGAGAAAAAGGCAAACGGAAAAGAGAGGGTGAAGAAGAAGGAGAAGGAGATTGGGAAAGAGAGGGCGAATAAAACGGCAAGGGTGAAGTGGGGGAGAGGAAAACGAGAGGCAAATGGCAAATAATGTAATGCGAGAGATAGGGATTGTGATGGGTACTTGGTATGTTGACTTTTTGCGTAGACTCCCCATCAACGGCGCCAGAAATTCTTCTTGCTACCTCTTGAGCTTGCGTTGGATTTCCCCGAAGAGGAAGGGATGATGCAGCAGAGTAGCATAAGTATTTCCCTCAGTTTTTGAGAACCAAGGTATCAATCCAGTAGGAGGCCACGCTCAAGTCCCTCGTACCTGCACAAAACGATAGCTACTCGCAACCAACGTGATTAGGGGTTGTCAATCCCTTCACAGTTACTTACGAGAGTGAGATCTGATAGATATAATATTTTTGGTATTTTTGGTATAGAGATGCAAAGTGAAAAGTAAAAGGCAAAGTAAAAATGCAAAGCAAGATTAAAGTGATGGAGATTGATATGATGAGAATAGACCCGGGGGCCATAGGTTTCACTAGTGGCTTCTCTCAAGAGCATAAGTATTCTACGGTGGGTGAACAAATTACTGTTGAGAAATTGACAGAATTGAGCATAGTTATGAGAATATCTAGGCATGATCATGTATATAGGCATCACGTCCGTGACAAGTAGACCGAAACGATTCTGCATCTACCACTATTACTCCACTCATCGACCGCTATCCAGCATGCATCTAGAGTATTAAGTTAAAAATAAAGTAACGCTTTAAGCAAGATGACATGATGTAGAGAGATAAATTCATGCAATATGAAATAAACCCCATCTTGTTATCCTCGATGGCAACGATACAATACGCGCCTTGCTGCCCCTTCTGTCACTAGGAAAGGACACCGCAAGATCGAACCCAAAGCTAAGCACTTCTCCCATGGCAAGAACTACCAATCTAGTTGGCCAAACCAAACGGATAATTCGAAGAGACTTGGAAAGATAACCAATCATACATAAAAGAATTCAGAGAAGATTCAAATATTATTCATAGATAGACTTGATCATAAACCCACAATTCATCGGTCTCAACAAACACACCTCAAAAAGAAGAAGATTACATCGAATAGATCTCCACAAGAGAGGGGGAGAACTTTGTATTGAGGTCCAAAAAGAGAGAAGAAGCCATCTAGCTAATAACTATGGACCCGAAGGTCTGAGGTAAACTACTCACACTTCATCGGAGAGGCTATGGTGATGTAGAAGCCCTCCGTGATGACGGCCCTCTCCGGCGGAGCTCCAGAACAGGCCCCAAGATGGGATCTCGTGGATACAGAAAGTTGCGGCGGTGGAATTAGGTTTTTGGCTCCGTATCTGTTCGTTTGGGGGTACGTAGGTATATATAGGAGGAAGAAGTACGTCCGTGGAGCTTCGGTGGGCCCACGAGGGTGGGGGGCGCGCCCCCCTACCTCGTGCCCACCTCGAAGCTTCCTTGGCGTAGGGTCCAAGTCTCCTGGGTCATATTCGGGAAGAAAACCACGTTCCAGAAAGGTTTATTCTGTTTGGACTCCGTTTGATATTCCGTTTCTTCGAAACACTGAAATAGGCAAAAAAACATCAATTCTGGGCTGGGCCTCCGGTTAATAGGTTAGTCCCAAAAATAATATAAAAGTTGAAAATAAAGCCCAATATAGTCCAAAACAGTAGATAATATAGCATGGAGCAATCAAAAATTATAGATACGTTGGAGACGTATCAAGGAGTGGTCACTTGATCATCTTCAGCGCCGTCTTGAGCTTGTTCTTGATCTCGAGGAAGCTCTTGATCTTGAACTTGCTCAGAGGAGAGAACTTGGCCTTGGGCATCACTTGATGTTACAACACCATCTTGAGATTGACCTTGCCCTTGGTCTTGTTCTTGAGGTTGAGGGCCTTCACTTTGTTCTTCGGAAGCGTGTGGGTCTTGGGTTGGTGAAGGTTCCACTTGAGTGGAACATTGTCCTTCTCCTTCCGCCACAAGGGGTTCCTCAATGGGTAGGATATGACCAACACCCATTCTTCTTATGGCTTGGGGAGGAATTTCATCACCTACATCACAAGTACCACTTTGCTCCACTTGGGAGTCGTTATTCTCATCAAACTCCATGTTACACGTTTCCTCAATAAGTCCCGTGGACTTATTGAGAACGCGGTAAACATGAGAGTTTGTAGCATAACCAACAAATATGCCCTCATAAGCTCTAGCCTCAAATTTAGACAAACAGACACCTTTCTTGAGAATGAAACACTTACACCCGAACACCCGGAAGTACTTGAGGTTGGGCTTGTTACCGGTGAGTATCTCATATGGAGTCTTGTTCAAGCCTTTCCGAAGGTAGAGCCGATTAGATGCATGACACACGGTGTTGATGGCTTCGGCCCAAAAGTTGTAGGGAGACTTGAACTCCGCCATCATGGTCCTTGCCGCATCCATCAACGTCCGGTTCTTCCTCTCCGCCACACCATTTTGTTGAGGGGTATAAGGTGCAGAATATTGATGCTTGATTCCCTCGTCACTCAAAAACTCATCCAAGGTGTAGTTCTTGAACTCGGAGCCGTTGTCACTTCTTATAGTCAAGATCTTTGTATTGTATTATCGTTGAGCTTCATTTGCAAAGTCGATTATGGTTTGTTGGGTCTCGCTCTTCCTCTTGAAGAAATATACCCAAGTGTATCTTGAATAGTCATCCATAATCACCAAGCAATACTTTCTACCGCCAAGACTATCAAAGGATGGAGGCCCGAAGAGATCCAAATGAAGGAGCTCCAAAGGCCTCTTCGAGTAGACGATAGTCGTGGGAGGGTGAGCCTTCTCATGTAGCTTTCCTTCGATACAAGCACTGCAAGCACGATCTTTGACAAAACTAACATTTGTTAGTCCATGGACATGGTCCCCCTTGAGAAGACTTTGCAAAGATCTCATATTGACGTGGGCTAAACGGCGATGCCAAAGCCATCCCACGTCAACCTTAGCCATTAGGCATGTCGCGGTTTTAGTGGGTCGCTCCGAAAAGTTAATCACTTAGAGACCGTTCTCGACATGCCCAACAAAGGCTACTTTAAGAGTCTTGCTCCACAAGAGGGCCACGATATCAATATCAAAGAAAGTGGCAAAGCCCATAAGTGCTAGTTGACAAACAGAAAGTAAATTGTATGCAAGGGACTCGACAAGCATGACCTTCTCGATCGTAAGATCATGAGAAATGACAACTTTGCCGAGTCCAAATACCTTAGAGGACGAGGCATCACCCCACTCGACATTGGTGGGCATGGATGGAATCTTTTGCACGTCCTCCACCAAGTCCTTGCTTCTGGTCATATGATTAGTAGCTCCACTATCGAGCAACCATGATCCCCCACCAGAAGCAAACACCTACAAGAGATCAATGCTTGGTTTTAGGTACCCGTTTTGCAATGGGTCCTTTGATGTTAGTAACAAGGGTCTTAGGAACCCAAATAGACCATTCAATGTACTCATAAGGAGAACTAACAAATTTGGCATAAACATGCCCATCTCTAGCACGACACAACACATAAGAAGGGTTAAAGTCGCCGGCTTTGTTGGCAATGGAAGCGTTGCCCTCCTTGGCATCACTACCCCTCACAGAGTTCTTCTCCTTCTCCTTAGTAGCACCCTCTCCCTCTTTCACAAAAGTTTGCTTGAGAGGAGGAGGTCGTTTGGCCTTGTCATTCTTCTTCTTGTTCTTGGACTTGGGCACGTACACAATCCCTTCCTTGGCCACAACTCCCTTTTGGTTGGTCAAAAGGCCGTTGAGATTCTTCTCACCTTGTATGCAAGACACAAGACCTTTCTCAAGTTGCACCTTTAGCTTAGCGTTCTCCTCAACAAGATGCACATGCTCACAACATGGGTTAGTAGCATTTGCATTATCAATTAACATCATACGAGGAAAAGTGGCTTTTTCCTTGGTTAGCTTTACTTGAAGTTGATCATGAGACTCTTTGAGGCTAGCATGAGCAACCTTCAAGACCTTGTGAGCCTTGTCAAGTAGATCAAACTCCTATTTGAGTCTAGCAAGATCAATCCCAAGCTTGGCCTTCTCGGAGTTTAGCACACGAGAGACAACAAGAGCATGATCAAAATCTTTCTTTAACTTAGCGTGATCAACGTTGTGTGACTCCTCAAGAGCTAAACGAAGACCACACTCTTCCTCAAGAACATTGGAAAGATACAAAATCTCATCGGCATAGTCACGACTATGCCCCTCCATCTTGGAGATAGTATCTTCGTGAGCCTCGATCATGTCATTGGCTTCACCAAGTTGTTCCAAGAGAGCAACAAAATGCTTCTTGAATTTACCCTTGAGTTTACCCATAAAGGACTCAAACTCATTTTCCTCCACATTGGATCCCTTATATTCATCAATGCAATCCGTCAAGGAAGGATTATTAATGATGGTAGTTTTGATGTTGGGGGTTACCTTGTTGGTGGCTTTATCCATGAGGCACTTGGAGGTGATGTTCTCATTGGGTGAGTCAAAGAGAGACACTCGTGGAGTTTTTGCAATGGCAACAGAGGCCATGGCAACCGACTCACCATCTTCATCATCATCATCATCCTCATGGTACTCTTCTTGAACCACCAACGCCTTGTGAGGGGTCTTCTTGGTGAAGTTGCTCTTGTTGGGGAAAGACTTGGCTTTGTCCTTTCGGATGAGCTTGCCACCATTGTCTTCCCTCTTCTCATACGGACACTCCGCAACAAAATGGCTCACATTGCCACAATTGTAGCAAGTCCTCACACGTTGCTTGCTCTTCGTGCCACTTGAGTTGTTCTTGTTGAAGTTTGGCCTTGAGTTCTTCTTGCTCCAAAATTGCCTTGAAGCAAGTGCCATGTGTTCATGATAGGCATACTTTGTATCTTCGGGGTTGCTTTCCTCCTCCTCTTCTTCTTCTTCTTCAACACAAACCTTGGCCTTCAATGCAAGGTTGGGCTTCTTTGCCCTTTGGGAGCGAAGCACCGCTTTGTCGGTGGTCTTGTCCAAGATGTTCATAGCCACAAACTCATCCAACACTTAACTTGAGGTCAAGGTGTGGAAGTCCGGCCTTTGACGAATGACGGAGGACATGGCCTTGTGGTAAGGCATCATTGCCTTGAGGAATTTGCGCTTGCTCTAATTGTCATCCGTGTCCTTGCTCCCATGATCTCGAAGTGAGACCACGAGTTTGGTTACTCTCCGATAAAGCTCACGAGGTTCTTCATCTTCTTTCATAGCAAACTCATCGGCTTCATCTTGCACTACTTCATAGTTGGAGCGTTGAATGCTTGCGCTTCCCCGGTAGAGAGAGACAACACAAAGCCATGCATCTTTGGCCAAGGCGAAGGGCCGAAGATGAGGTAGATCTTCGGGTGGAATTGCATCTTGGATGATGAAGAGAGCATTCTCATTGAATTGATTATCCGCGGCTTCTCGAGGAGTGAAGTTGCTTGGGTCATGCGGATAGAAACCTTCTTCAATGATTCTCCAAAGATTAGTATTCACAAGATTTAAATGATGCTTAAAGCGATAAACCCAAGAATCAAAGTCCTAATTTTTCACAATCTTAGGGGGAGGACCGCCATGATTCAAATGAGTGGAAGGAATCGGTCCACCATAAACAAGTGGTGGTTCCACATGGGCAAAGATGCCGGTGCCATTTTTACCAGTAGAAGAAGGAGCCTTTTCACTACTAGCTTCCCCCTTGTCAGAGTTAGCATCCATCACCTTGTCAGTGGGATCACCCACTTTCAACGGTGTGGTGGATAGTTTAAGCCCTTCAATGAATTTAGTAAACATGCTTTCAACCTCGGTCGTCATTGAGGTTTTCAATGTCTCCAAGGCTACATTGAATTCCTCACGGGAGACCGAGGTTCCCCCATCACCCGTAGACGAGATCGGATTCACACCGGAGTGCTCCTCCACACCGTCTACGGTGTCAACCATACTCTTCGGATGGCAAAGTCCTTAGTAAAGAGATGTGGCTCTGATACCAATTGAAATGATCGATATGGTTGACTAGAGGGGGGGTGAATAGGCAACCGACAATTTTTAGCTTTTCTTTGCCAAATTAAACTTTGCATCAAAGTAGGTTGTCTAGATGTGCAACTAGGTGAGCAACCTATATGATGCAACAACAATGAGCACACAAGCAAGCAAGAGAAGTAACACTAATAAGCTTGCACAAGTAAAGGTACGAGATAACCAAGAGTGGAGCCGGTGAAGACGAGGATGTGTTACCGAAGTTCCTTCCTTTTGAAGGGAAGTACGTCTCCATTGGAGCGGTGTGGAGGCACAATGCTCCCCAAGAAGCCACTAGGGCCACCGTATTCTCCTCACGCCCTCACACAATGCAAGATGCCATGATTCCACTATTGGTGCCCTTGGAGGCGGTGACCGGACCTTTACAAACAAGGTTGGGGAAATCTCAACAACTTAATCGGAGGCTCCCAACAACACCACGAAGCTTCACCACAATGGACTATGGCTCCATGGTCAACCGTCTAGGGTGCTCAGACAACAAAGAGTAACAAGATCCGCTAGGGATTGGTGGGGGAATCAAATTTCTCTTGGTGGAAGTGTAGATCGGGGTCTTCTCAACCAATCCCGAGCAAATCAACAAGCTTGATTGGCTAGGGAGTGAGATCGGGCGAAAATGGAGCTTAGAGCATTAATGGAGATTTTGGGGGAAGAGGTAAGTCAATGAAGAAGAAGAGGACCCCCTTTTATAGAAGGGGATCCCATCCAACCGTTACCCCCCAAAACAGCCCCGCACAGGGCGGTACTACCACAGGTGGCAGCGGTACTACCGCTGGACCCAAAGGTACTACCGCCCATCCTGGGAGGGCTAGAAGAGAGAGAGCAGGAAACGTGCCCAGCGCGGTACTGCCGCAGTGGTAGCATGGTACTACTGCCCTCGAGCGGTACTACCGCCCTCCAGCGGTACTACCGCCCTCGAGCGGTACTGCCGCTTCTACAACCGCTACAAAGTGCTGCTCAACCCGACACAAGAGGCGACCCCCTCGAGTCGACGCGGTAGTAGCCCGGTACCGCAGCGGTACTGTGACTGAGAACCACAAGCGGTACTACCGCTGGGTACCGCGGTACTACCGCTCGGACACAAATCAGCACAACTGCAAGGGGAACGAGCTCTCTAGTTGAAGCGGAAAAGCTCAGAGGGTGAGAGAGGGATGTGCATGTGTTGATTCCACCCAAGCCTTACCAAAGTGGACCCCCTCTTGATAGAACGGTGACTCCTACGAAACTAGTCCACCAAACAAGAAACGAAGGAGCTACACCGTCTTGAAAAACACTCCGAGGGGAAAGAAATCGTCTCGTGCCAAAGGATGAATCTCTGAAAGGCTCAAAGCACACGGTTAGTCCACAAACATGTTGTCATTAATCACCAAAACTACATCGAGAGAGATATGCCTTAACAACTGCTCAATATTCGTGTCAAGAAACCCAGCGCATTGACAAGAATTTGTTGCAGAACCTGTCGCTCCCCAAAGAGCTGCAGGCGTCGTACAATCACTGCATGGACAAGTACAACATAGTGGTGAAGAAGATCAAAGCCATCGATAGTGCCACATACACTTGCTGGCTCCAAACCTTCAAGCAGGATTGCAAGGATGTTGCCATTGCAATCGACGATTGTGCTCATAACTTGCAGCCCGTCGGCTCATCTTCGCCTTTGTACAAGATGGTCTTAGCCGACCGGGATGTGACCACGCTTAGTTGCTCGCTGGCACTCCTCAGTGTCGCTAAGCAATGGAATTAAGAAGTGATAAATCTAGTTTTTTTTTCGACCATGAAGACTGCAGGGCTTACACCCCACATCATTTTATTAAAAGAAAGCATAAACCATACAATGCTTCCTCAAGGTGAGGAAAAAGAAAACAAGAACAAAGAAAAGAAGAAACAAAAGAAGGCTATACAAAGGAGGGGTGCACTAACTCTAATAATTACAGTGTTACATAGAAGCAACTCTCCTCAAGGAGGAAGAAAATCAATCCACTTAAGTAAGTATTCTCTATACCTCCGTTTGATTCTGTGAGAGAGTAGAGTGAGGTCATGAATGAAGACATTTTTCCACATCCTGAAAGATGGCTTGATGTTCCTGAAAGCTCTGTCATTCCTAACCTTCCAAATATTCCACCATGCAGTGAAAACCACCTCCCCAAAGAAAGGTTTGTTGAAATCCTTTCTAGCATGGCAAGCAATCTCCACCATGTCATCACTGTCTTTCCATAGAATTTGCAGATAGTACCACACGCGTACACTGAAATTGCACTGGAAAAAGAGGTGATTTCTGTCCTCCAAAATCCCAGTAGGACAAAGAATACATTCTGGTCCCTCATTAATCCTCCAATTCCTCCTCTGGATCATGTCTTTAGTGTTAACCCTGTCCATTATTACAAGCCAAGCAAACATCTTAATTGACATTGTACAACAACTTTTCCATATCCACCCCAGGATGGGGTTAGCTACCATTGGCTGATAGACAAAGTCATAAAACTTTTTTGCAGTATATTCAAACTTCTTTCCATGCCTCCACCCCCAAGAGTCATGAGAGGTACTGTCCAAATGAAAGGACCCCATTAAGGAGGAGAGCTGTTGTAGTTCCTGAAAGGCTTGTTCAGAAAGAGGCAAGTAAAAAAGTTCTTGGAAACTGCTAGCCTGAAAGACTTCCCGGACTGAGAGGTTTTTGTGGAGACAAAATGAATAGAGTCTAGGAAATTGATCTTGAAGAGGGACAACACTGTTTCCAAGTTGCCAATAATCAGACCAGAACAACACAGTATCTCCACTATGCACATCAACCGAAGTAACTGCTCTGAAATTCTCCATCAATTTGCAGACATCTTTCCACCAAAAAGAGCCACAAAGAATGGTATCATGTGGAATCCTTTGAAAATAGTAAGAATCCCAAACTAGCTGAACCCAAGGCACATCCATCTTATTATAAAATTTGTTCATATGTTTCAGAAGGAGAGCATTATTTTGCAAACCAAGGTTTAAGATTCCAAGCCCCCCCTTCGACTTAGGCCTGCAGACAAGTGGCCAAGCAGCCAGCGAATGGCCCCTTTCCTGACCATATTTCCTCCATAAACACTGCCTCTGAATCCGTTCCAACTGCTTCAAAATACCCTAAGGAATTGACAAGCTGCAAAGGAAGAAGATAGGCAAAGAGGAAATGACAGAGTTTACTAATTGCAATCTACTCCCTTGAGGCAAAAACCAAGAACTTGCTGTCAATCTTCTCTCCATACAATCCACAAGGGGAGGAAGATCCACAATTTTTGGCCTGGTAGTCCCCACTAGCAGACCCAGGTATGTGAAAGGCATTTTGCCTAACTTACATCCAAAATAGCCAGCAAGATCAGTAGCATCCTAGTCAATCACATTAATAGGGTACATGGAGGACTTATGAAAGTTAATCTGAAGTCCAGTTGCCTCTAAGAAAGAATATAATACTGATTTCAGTGCCCCCAATTGATCTTTTCAGCATTTAAGAAAAGCAGTGTGTCGTCGGCATATTGGACAACAGGAAAATCAGGATCATGGGTTAGCAGAGGCCTGCTTATTAAACCTTGCTGAAGAAGATCATTGATCAATGTCTGCAAGAGATCAGCCGCTATAACAAAAAGCAAGGGAGAGATTGGGTCCCCTTGCTTAACTCCACATTTGCATTTAAAATGTTTACCAGGAACTCCATTCAGTAGAACAGAAGAAGTGCCTGATGACAACAACTGCTTAATCCAAATAATCCATCTGTCATCAAAACCTTTTGCAACAAGAATCCTTATGATAGCCTCATGCTGGATAGAATCAAAAGCCTTTTCAAAGTCTAACTTTAGCAAAAGGATGGGCCTTTTAGACTGATTGCACTAATGGATATATTCAAAGGTCCAAGCAAGGCAATCCTGGATTGTTCTTGATTTTAGGAAGCCATAGTGGTTTTTATGCACACATTTGGTGATCTCCTATTGAAATCTGTTGGCAGCAAGCTTTGTAAGAAATTTTAGGCTAACACTGGTGAGTGAAATAAGCCTAAAGTCTCCCACACTCTCAGGTGTCTGCTTCTTTGGGATCAAAGTAATATATGCATCATTGAGATTTTCTAACTGAACTGTTCCAGCATGGAACTCATGAACCAATTGAATAAAATCAGCAGAAATTATGCGCCAAAACTTTTTTTAGAAGGCCATTAAAACCATCAGGCCCAGGGGCCTTATCAATAGGCAAGTCTTTAATAACCGGTTCAATTTCTTTTAGATCAAATGGTTTTGTGAGCACCTCCAAGCCCTGAACCCTAGGTATTAAAGACAATATGTTTTCATCCAAAGATATTGGCCGTACCGTCCCCATTCTGCTTTTGAAAGATTAGAAGAACTCTTTGGCCATTTCCTCATGGTTTGATGTGACTGTGCCATCATACAATAAAAGGCTAGCAATGGAATTCTTTCTATATCTTTCAGTTGCCATGGCCTGAAAGAACTTGGAATTTTCCTCTCCCACTTTGATATACCTGATGGTACATCTCTTCCTCCAGTAAAGATATTGCATGTGCAACAGATGCTCATGATGCAATTTAGTGATTTTCCTGAAATTAAACTCAGGTCTTGAAAGAGATCTCATGTCCTCAAGATTGTCCAACCAAAGAATTACCCAGTTGCACTTCTCAATTAACTTTTTAATATGTGACAAACCTTTTTTCCATTTCTTCAAAGCAAAACGCAAAGCCTTTAGTTTATCCACAATAATTACTGAGATATGGGTCTTACGAGAGGGATGAGTCCAGACCTCCTGCACACAATCCATAAAACCAGCCTGATGGACCCAAAAATTTTCAAACCTGAAGATATGAGCTTTTGGAATTGTTGTACTGATGGTAACCAGACAAGGTACATTATCAGACGCAGTCTTAGCCAATGGAGTCACTTGCGTCATGGGATAAATGCTAATCCAACTAGCAGAGATAAAAACCCAGTCCAACTGTTCCAGAAGAGGCATGTCCTGCATGTTAGACCAAGTGAACTTTCTTCCTTTTAAAGGAAGTTCCAGCAGTCCCAAATGGCCAATAATTTCATTGAAAATAAACCTATCATTGATATCACCACCTGGGAGATTCCTATTTTCAGTGGAACGAATAAAGTTGAAATCCCCCATCAACATCCACTTCTTGTCCGGGTCAATGTCTAAATTATAGATCCAGGAAACAAACTCATCACGCAATTCACCCTGACAGGGGCCATAAACATTAACCAGAAACCACTGTTCGTTATTATGGACAGAGGTGAATTGCATAACGATGGCATAGGGTTTAACTTCTAGCAGAGTGCCATGAAACACATCGGATCGCCAGACAACTAAAAGACCCCCAAAGGCTCCCCTAGATGGAGACTCAACAAATTGATCAAAACCATAGGGACATATGCTTTTCATAGTTGTACGCGAGCAAGAGGATAGTTTAGTTTCTTGCAGACAAACCACCGAACACTGACTATCAGTCACTTTCTCCCTGACAGAACACTGCCTAGCATCAGAATTCAAACCACGAACATTCCAACATAAAATTTTCCAACTACGTATTGTAACACGATTCATTAATGACCGATGCGTAGAAGAGCAAATAGAGCATGACACACAATGCCATGCCATCCAAAATATAACAAAGTTCAGAACCACGAAGTGCCACCTCCCAGATCGGTATTAGTTCAACCATAAAGAAAACAAACATAATAGGCACTCTTGGCCTCGACATAAAAGATATCATAAACATTAAGCTGAAGATGCAGAAGAATCCTCCTGTGGATTAGCCATAAGCTTGTCCACTGATAGAAGAGAAGGATCAATCTCCAGCTCCGCGCCCACGGCCTGAAGAACACGAATCGGAGTATGTGGTGGTGCAGTAGTCTGTGCATCTTCAGAGTTAGCCATAGAAGTGGGCTGGGCCTTGTCCTCCATGGGCTTTGCGCGGGGGCACTTCTTTGATGTCTGAAGTGAGAGCTGCTCGAAAACCACATTTTTGAATCCATCCAGCTTTGTCGCGCTCCGAGTGCAACGTATTAATGACGTATTTGTAAGTGCATCTAGTGCCACCCCTAGTTGGTTTTGGAGTATTGACGACAAACCTAGTTGAGGGACTAATGTGTTTGTGAGAATTGCAGGATAACACAGGTAGAAGTCCCTCATTGATTCGGTTTTACTACCAGAGATGACCCCTAAAAATGTATGAAGACATCGAAGTCAAAGGTGGTATATGAAGATATTCACATTGAAGACTATGACAAGAGAAGACACGATATGAAGCCTATGGAGCTCGAAGACTTAGATCTTTCGTAGTTCTTTTTTCTGTTGTGTTGAGTCATAGGAACCACCGTACTGTTAAGTGGGGTCCAGGAGAACCAGTCAGAATGACTGAAGTGATGCCTAATACAAAAAACTATGTCTTCGAGTGAAGACAATGAGAGCGAATCTTGTCCAGAGCCGGACAAGTCAGCTTTGCTTGTAGCCCAAGTAAAGTTGCCATGTGAGTTTGAAATCTGACCGTTGGGACACGTGTCAGTTCCTTAGTGACGCAGGGTCATTTTGGACAAATCAGGTCGGGTTGCCAAGTAGCTATAAATAGACCACCCCCTACAACCATCAATGGTTGGCTGCTCAGATTGAGAGTACGTCTTTTGTCGTTTGAGAGCAACCCACCTCGAAGCCTTTGAGAGAGAATTCCTTGCGAGGATAAAGCCCTAACCACCCAGAGCCAGAGAGAATTGGGCATCACTTAAGTCTTCTTGTCTGTGTGATCTGAAGACTTATTACACTTGAGGACTGTGCATCCTCCAGACGGTTAGGCGTCACGTTCTGAGCATCCAAGAGACATTGTGGATTGCCAGTGAACGAAGTCTGTGAAGGTTTGGGAGTCTACCTTGAAGACTTACCAGAGTGATTGGGCGAGGACTATGTGACCTTAGCTCAAGGAGAATACGGTGAGGACTTGGTGTCCTGAGCTGCGTGTTCAGGACTGGGTGTCCGGGATTGTGTGTCCTAAGGTTTAAATACCTAGCCGCTCCAACCAGACATACAGTTGTCACAGCAACTGGAACTGGTCCAACACATCATTGTCTTCAACGAGTCACTGGTTTCATCTTCACTTCCTTTTACTTACTGATTACTCATTGTGAAGTCATTGCATGTCTGTTCTATCTTTTGTCTTCACAACGTGAGTATATGATCTGTTTGGCTTCATAATATCTTCCTACCTGATCCTTATTACACTGCAGCCATTTGTCACTGTGCTTTCACTCCGTTGATACTTGACCATGGCTTGTCTAGTGTAGTCTACCTTCCGCTGCATAGTAATAGGCATATTTCTGCTGTTTGTCTTCATAACTTCCACGTTTTGAAGACTCTCATAAAAATCACCTATTCACCCCCTCTAGTCGATATAACGCACTTTCAATTGGTATCAGAGCAAGGTGCTCCCTTGTTCTGTGTGATTCGATTTAACCACCTGGAGTTTTAGCTATGTCGACTGCAGGGATAATTAAAGTCTCCGCTGCGTGCCCCGTCTTCGATGGAACTGAATATCCCTACTGGAAGAATAAGATGTGTATGCATCTTGAAGCCATTGACGTCGACCTATGGTATGTCGTCGAGAATGGCGTTCCCAAGGCTGGAGAAGGTGTCACTGCTGCTGATGTCAAGAAAATCGTTCAACTGGACTCTACTGCCAAGAATATCATCTGTGGTCATCTGACCAAAGGACAGTATGGCCGTGTGAGTGCTTTGAAGACATCCAAGCTGGTCTGGGACTGGCTCTCCAAGGTCAATGAAGGCATCTCAACCCAGAGAGATCAAAGAATCAGTGTTCTTCGCAATCTCTTCAACCGCTTCAAGCGAAATGACAATGAGAATGTCTAGCACACATTTGACCGACTCACTGACATCACAAATGAGCTTCAAGCCCTCGGCGCCACTGAGATTACCAAACACGAAATCGTCAAGACGCTGCTGAGATCACTTGATAGTTCGTTTGACATCCTGGCCCTGATGATTCAAGAACGTCCTGATTTCAAGACACTCGAACCGTCTGACATACTTAAGAGGCTCAACACACATGAGTTCCAGCTTTCGGAGAAAAGAGAGATCTACGGTCCAAACTATGGGCGACTCGTGCCTTGAGGAAAAAGCTGTCTCCTCATCTGAAGAAGAATCTGACAGCAGTTCTGATGACCCTGAAGACATTGGAAGGGAACTTGCTATGCTTGTCAAGAAGTTCCAAAAAATTCACCAAGAAGAAAGGCTTCAGAAAGTCTTCCGATCAAGTTCTAGGAATGATGAAGCTCCTGCTCATGACTACAAGAAGAAAAACATGTCACAAGTGCAAGAAACTCGGCCACTTCATCTCTGAGTGTCCACAGTGGGACAATAGAACAAAAGAAGAAGAAGAGCAAGGAATATGACTCTGACGACAAGAAGAAGAAGAAGAAGAAATACCCAAAGTCTTCTTCCAAGTCTTCTCAAAGTCTTCATCCACAAGAAGAGCTCATCTGGCAAGGCACGTGCGTTTGTTGGCAAGGAAATGGATTCAGAGGAGGAGTCTGCTTCTAAAGAGGCGGAGGTGGAGTCTGAAGAGGAATCCGACTCAGGCGTCGCATAGTCTGGGCTACAGCATACGTTCCAAGTCCATCTCAACACCCTGAGACATGGCAAAAAACTTTCCATCACCGACACCGATGCAAAATGACAAGGACTGCTCCGCTTTCTACCTACTGCTTCATGCACGTGGTGCCAAGGTAACACGCGCACTACTCACTATCAAACATCTAGTGACGATGACTCTGATTTGTGGTTCAAAACCTAGGTACAAAACACTTGCTAAAATTGCAACTGAACACAGAAAGCTATGGAACACATTCAAAAACTGTTAGACATAAGCGATGATTTGTTAGGTGCTGAAATGACTCGATCTGAATGCTTAATTGAAGACATAAAAAATCTTCACGTTAAGTATCAGGAACTTGAAAGTCGTCATGAAACTCTCTTCAACAACTCATGAAAAGCTTTCTATGATTATCTTCAAAGGAAAGCAAGATCTTGAGAAATTGAGAGCGGTTCATGAAGATCTTCAAACGGAAAACGAGTCAACTTTGCACCAAACAAATCAGTCCCGCTCAGGAAGGATTTGAACCACCATGTCTTAAGTGCATTGAGCGTGATAATGCTACTTCTGTTGCTGAATGTTCTACTGCTACTGCTGTTGCAATATCTTCAACTGTTGATGCGGTAACTAACCCCTATGTTGAGGATACCACGCTATTGCTGATGAGAATGCTAGGTTGAAGACATTGCTTGAACAGGGATGTACAAAGTCTTCAAGGGCATCAGACACTATGTGATGTCCTCAAAAAGCAGATTCTGAACCGAAACCCTAGGAAGAGGGTGTTGGGTTCGTAAAGAAAATAAATGCAGATGGCTCTTACTGGAAACCTGAGCAGTACCCCAAAACACATGGGTTGCTGCAAAGGAACCTTCAGCAGATCCATCCAATTTATTTGGCTTCACTTGTGCTAACCCATTATCATTGATGAATCCTTTGATGCAAACTATATACTGTTTAAGAATCAGAATGGTGAAGTGTTTGCCAGGTACATTGGTACTAACTGCAGAATGGACCGCCTATGAAGAAGATCTGGGTTCCGAAAAGTGTTTGGAAAATCTTCCTAGTTGAATGTCTTCATGACACCTCACTTGAAGAAGACAAACCTTAGACCAAAGGCTTCATACGGTCCAAAGGCTTCATACAAACAGAGGACTCACCTGATGTCAGGACCCGACTCGATGCCACATAGATCTAGCATGTAACACCTCATATCACCTTGCGGCCTCACGCACGGTATTCCCACGGGTGTCGCCTTACCTTTGCCCGGGACCGTTTGCGCCTTTTGGCACACGTATATGACAGTGTCGCTAGCATCCATATGATAAGGAGCCCGGGCTGACATGGCTAGTCGTAAACCCAAAGTGGCACAGACTTACAGGGACAGGCATCCATGACCCAGCATCGAACGTGTCGGTCATCAGCGAGTGAATCCAGGCTGTAGCACTGGGCTAGCAGGACTCCGGTGAACCAGGCTGTAGCGGGCTAACAGGACTCCGTATTCATCGCGTGACATTTCCCGAAGGGACAGACACAGGAACGAAGAAGGACACATGCCGGCCAGCCTAAGTGTTCCGGAGCAGTAGCAAGCTACCATGGCTCGGTGGAAACACTAGGAGACATTTCCCGGTAAGAGAGGCTACTAAAGATAACAACTAGATAGTCAGATCCCACACATACCAAGCATTTCAATACATACACACAATATGCTCGATATGTGCAAACACAACATGGCATCACAACATGACTCTACGACTCAAGTAATTTATTCAATAGGCTCCGAGGAGCGAGATATTACAAACATGGGTCTTATGACCCAACAATCAGAGCATACACGTCAAAGCACAAGCGGAAGCTATCATGTCTGAGTACAGACATCTATAATGAAAAGGCTGAAAAGCCTGACTATCTATCAGATCCTGCCGAGGGCACAAGATCGTAGCTGAGGTAACAAGCTAAACGTCGAAGACCACGCGGAAATACTAGTGAGACTGAAGTCTCTCTGCAAAAACATAAAATAGGCAAACGTGAGTACAAATGTACCCAGCAAGACTTACATCAGAACTAACTACATATGCATCATTATCAACAAAGGGGATGGTGGGGTTTAACTGCAGCAAGCCAGCTTTGACTCGGTGGCTATCCTGAACTACGACTGCAAGTAACTCTTTTGAGGTGGGCACACACGAGTCCACATATTCACCAATCAATACACCACTATGGATCCGCTCCCGTCTCCCTACGAGAACGCCATCCATAGCACTCACGCTTATCTTGCGCATTTTAGAGTATCCACTTTCACTTGTCTATGAACTGATATAAGCAACCCAGAAGTCCTTTTCCGCGGACACGGCTATTCGAATAGATGATGTTAACCCTGCAGGGGTGTACTTCTTCACACATGCTCTCCACCACTTACGCGTCTCACACGACATGTACTCGGCAACTTCAAGCGAAGCCCAACGTGGGTGTCGGCCACGACCTACCTAAACACTCAAGTCTCTAGTCCAGGTTTATCGCCTATTCGGGTTCCATCCATGAGGAGATCCGGCCGGAGTTTCGCTCATAGCCCCAAACGATGTGAACAGGGTTCCCGAGACACCAAACGGGCGCCCGGTACACCGTGCCACGTGCCTACCGCATCACAGCCCACCCCTACGGTCAGCGCTGCGCACGGCCTCCAGCATACTACAAACACCAGAAACTACTTGCAACTCCTGGACAGAGGACAAGGGTGATAAGAAGTCGAGAGGGTCCATTGGTTTCGGGCCCAATGCATGGTAGTAGCTGAATCATGGATCACAAACACAGAACTCAGTTCCTGAGGACGGCTGCAATGAGACAACCCACCATGTACTCCTACATGGCCTCTCACCGCTACCTTTACCAAATCGTGTTCACACACTTAGCTCACACACAGTAGGACATGTTCACACCCTCTGATTCATCCCCGATGAATCAGACCTGACTCAACTCTAAGCAGTAGCAGGCATGACAAACAAGCATGAATGAGTAGGCACAACAGGGCTCAAACAACTCCTACTCATGCTAGTGGGTTTCATCTATTTACTGTGGCAATGACAGGTCATGCAAAGGATAAAGGGGTTCAGCTACCGCAGCAAGTAACAAATATGTCGTTGTTGTCCTAATGCAGTAAAAGAGAGCAGGAGCGAGAGAGTGGGATTTTATCGGAATGAACAAGGGGGTTTTGCTTGCCTGGCACTTCTGAAGATAACATTGAGTCTTCATCAGTGTCAACGATCACATCATCGGTATCACGTCTATCGAGAGGGGACAAATACCGGCAACACAGAAGGGAACACAATCAATGCAATGCACAATATGATGCATGATCATGACATGGCAAAATGAATGTGTTTTGGGCTAATGCAACTAGCAACAGATTAAATGAAGTTGGTTTGAATACAAGATTCAAATTCAAACTCCATATGTGATTATTCAAATGCCATTTAATTGATTTGTGCTAAACAGCAGCTATAAGTTGTTCTAACATGCATGGAAATGGTACAAATGGATTCCTTGAATTTTTCTGATAATTTTTCATATATAAATTATCTAATTTGGAGTTACGGTTGAATTTCTATGATTTTTAGAAGTTTTTACAAATTTCTGGAATTTCCTGAATATTTATAAAATGAACTAAATTCCAGAAAAGGAATATTGCGTCAGCATGGCGTAAGGCTGAGGTCAGCAGGTCAACTGGGTCGCCCAGAGTCAAACCTGACGTGTGGGGGCCACACGTCAGTGACACAGGTTAGACAGGGGGGGTTAGTTTAGTTTAATTAAAGATTAGGGGCACTAGGGCCCACATGTCAGTGTCAGGGGGTTAGCTTAGGTGGTGATTAGCTTAAACTAATCACCTGATGGCGGGGGCCCACCTGTCATAGACCCAGGGGAGGTCAAACCCCTGGTCAAACGACTCAATCCCGCCGGCGTTGAGTCGCCGGCGAGGCCGAGGCGGCGGAGGCCTTCGGGTTTCTTGCTCCGGCGACCAAATGGCCGGCGGAGGGCATCTACGGAATGCCCAGGCTCGCGCGCATCTAACAGGGCAAACGGGAGAAGCTAGGGCGGCCGTAATCCTCGCCGGCGTCGAGCTCAGCGGCTGCCGGACCTCGGGCGTTGGCGGGAACGGCGCTACGGTGCACAAGAGGGGAAACGGAAGGGCGCTGCGGCCTCCTGGGGTTGCGGTGAGCACG
The DNA here is from genome assembly GCF_018294505.1 of Triticum aestivum. Taxonomy (NCBI): domain Eukaryota; kingdom Viridiplantae; phylum Streptophyta; class Magnoliopsida; order Poales; family Poaceae; genus Triticum; species Triticum aestivum. The sequence goes on from NC_057797.1 coordinate 61,676,397, forward strand.
ACGGTGGGCTCGGGAAGCGAGCTGCGGTGGCTGTGGCCACGGCCACGCCATGGCCGGCGGCGAGAAGCTCTCGGCCGCGGTGGATAACCTAGCTACGGCGCGCGAACGACGAAACAGAGAGGGGGAAACGGACGGAGAGCTCACGTAGACCCTGTAGAGGTGGACGGCGAGCTTGAGGGAGGCCGGACGGGGGCGGATTTGACGGCGGCGATCCGCGGTGGCCGAGGAGGGGAACGGCGAAGCTGGCAGCATCCAGGGCTTCCGGAGGGCCGTGGATCGGTGGGGAGGAAGAGGGGGTCGAGGCGGAGCCTTTGAGCGCATCGGCGAGGCTAGGGGGTGGCGGTGGCCGCGAGGGAGCTCGTCGGTGGCGGCGGCTCCGTTCGGGCGAGTGAGGGAGAGAGGAAGCAGAGGAGGGGGGGAGAGTTCGGGAGAGTGAGGGAGTTCCAGGGGGTGGCGTGGAGCTGCGGGAGACGTCCAGGAGAGGAGGAGGCAGCCAGGCAGGGAGGAGGTGGCCGGGGCGCGTGGCCGCGCGCGCCACCGAGCAGGCTTCGGGGCGAGGGGAGGAAGACGACAGGGGGAGAAGCGGCGGTGGGCTGGGCCGGCTGGAGGAGCTGGGCCAGGTGGGCTGAGGTGAGCGCCAGGTAGTCCTCTGCTCTTTCTATTTTTGTTTCTATTTATCTATTTTGTTCTGTGTTGTTTTAGTTTAGTAATATACTAAACCATTTTATAAAATCCTGAAAATAGTTATGTGGCTAGAACTAAAATATACCAAACCACATAAAATGTTCCAGTAATTATTGGACATATATTATTTATATATCAAATATATATCCAATGCAAATAGCTATTTATTTAATTCAAAGGCCCAAAATAATTAACTCTGAGATACCAAAAATATTGTTTTGAGTTTTACCTCTTTGCAATATTTTCAGAGACTAAGAGGAACATTTCCTTGGACTTCTTTGAGGAGATTTTAATGTTGATCATTTTTAGAAGGTTTCTGAGGCTTTGAAAATTCCTCAATTCAAATTTCATTTGAATTAAAACATGATGCTCACATGAGGTCTAGCCTAGTGCATAACAGGACCAGGGATGTGACAACTCACCCCCACTAAACAAAAATCTCGTCCCGAGATTCAAGCGTAGGGTAAGGTGAAGGGGAAACACAAACTAGTATAATCTTCACGATCCAGGGTGCACTTCATAAGAGCGTTGATTCGATCACCATCATTGTCTCGAAGTCTTTCTCTAAGAACTCCAACTAACATGACAAGAAGAGGGAAGGAAAACTCTAGAAGAATTAATCTTCTCAAAGAACGAACAACTCAGGATTAACTCACGGAATGGGACATAGCAACATCTCTCGAGCTGAGAGACGAAGCACACCTCTAGAGGAATGGAGTGGAACAGATGACGAAGGTTCACTAGGTAGACAACGATTCCACACCTAAGAAGGTGGTGAACGGTTGTCAACGTAGCGAGGAGTTGAGTTGCCATGATACCTCAATGAGACATCCTGGAGGGGGGGTGATTCGTAGATATATCCCCTTAAGTGGCAAAAGAATTACCTTTGATTCAGAGATCATTGAAACTCTTTAAACCAGCCTAGGACAATTCTCGAGCGATCGTTTGGAGGGGGTCGGTAGAATGGCATACTCGGACTTGGATGATGTGGATTACCTTGTTGAAGACAACGTAATGGATGAATTTGCTTATCACCGGAAATGGAAGAGACCCATGGTAGAATGGCACATTGGCGGTGCAAGCTAGGAACAAAATGCAAATGCTGGGAATGATTCTGGTAACTGGGGAAGAACCCAACAATAGAGAGTGAATTCACTGTTTGAGAAGGTCATAGCATTGCCGAGGGAACTGAGAGCATCCCAATTAGAGCCGATGATAACACGTAGCGCTTGTGCGTGCTCTCAAGAACTTGAGCATTTCCACAATCATCAAGGTTTTATCAACAACCGCGTCAAGGGTGCTGACAACACAACATACTACCATGATGAATAGCGATGGACGATGCAGATGCGAAGGAGGATAACACTTTCTCAGATTTCACCTTAGCGAGGCCAAGCAAATAAAATCTGGATGATCGACCGAGAGACATTTAGCACTCCGCTTCTAATGTTCTCCTTGATGTGCTAGCGTAATCCACCCATAGATATGGTTTGATATCTAGAACATCAAGTAAAAAGGTCGGACTTCGGAACACAGAAATCCATAGGGGCAACTAGGGAGTAATCCTACGAAATCCCTATGGGGAGGTGGCCAACTTCCTCAAACAAGATACTATAATAATAGGTCTACCGGATGGGTGTGTTGGCCACGACATCCACCTTGCCGGTTATTGAGAGACCAATATTATAATTCTTGGGAAATGTTCCAACCATCACATCTGCCTGAGATTTAGATCTGGTTGGTGTCAGGATATCCCAGACTCATCAAGTCTAGAAAGAAAAATGAAAGTTTGCAACACAAATCGACGAGATAATGTTGCGGGATTCTCGGGGAGTGAGCTACGATAGTAAGCTCCAAAACATGAGCTGGTTCTGCTACAAACATGCGAACACGTTGTCCCAGACAAGCATGGCCACGTAGCAGTCTTATAATTAAACACTACCGAGTTCAGGTGGAGAACCATCATCGAGGATATCGAAGTCTTTACGCAAGTCCATGGATTAGATCCCAAGCATAGACTTCTTTTCCTTGAACAAGTCAATCAGTGGCTTAGTGTGCTAGGGACACATATAGAATGAAGGTTGCAAGTCTCCAGACTACAGAATACTTCGCACGTGTGCATGACTGATTTGGGATGATTCCAAAGGAAACAAAACAATCTTTCTCAAATTCACGGCGGCAACTTTCACCAAATGCACGTGTATAAGAGGAAGTCACTCCTTTCATCAAACAAATACTTCATGAGCTAGCATGAAGAAAATGCTTTCAAAAGTTTCCAACACTAGCTTAATGTTCAACAAAATCATGGAGGAGATAAGGATGTTGTCAATGGGCTCAACAAAAATTCATCCGGGTTTCCTTTTAAAAGGAATTCCATAGTTAAGTGAACAAGTGATAGCATTGGTCAGACCCAAAGGATATAATGGTGTATGCTCGAGGGATCAACCACGAGTAAGACAACATTACGAATATCGTTGGTTCTGATTTGATTTGACGATAGCCCATACTCAATCAAGGGTTCGGGTAAGATAATAGATCCAACAATCGATCACAGGGACCAATCGGTGAAGATATCACCTTTCTTCAACACACACTACACAAGAATATCCCTTTGGAACGGACTAAGTCAGGCAAGCTTTTATCTTCCAACTCTCCAAGTTGTTGTCTAGCTTAACCAACTAGCTCAGGGGTATCTAACACCGATTCTTGGAGAGAAGGTGGTTCACAAGAAACCAACTTGATCACGAGCTCAACATAACAGTCAGGGAACAACCTGGTAATACTTCCGAGAAGATATTCGGAAAATCACGAACCACCGGTATGTTACTAAGCTCGAGAACAATCTCGCTTTTGAGGGCAAGACGATATGATCAAATGAGTGAGGACTTGACAAGATCCTAACTCATCAATCGAAGGGTGCACCGAAATAAGGGCTAGGTAGCACGATCAGTCTTAGAAGGATGATTCAAAAACCAACACGCTAAGAATGAAATTATTATCCTTTAACTACCAAGCAACGAGGTTGCTGGGAGTATTGATTTCACACATCACAATTAATTTGTCGGTATTCCGGTTGCATCAACACGAGGGCCGAGGAATGACTAATGATGGTGAGAAGTATCACTACGTCAAAATTCATGAGAGTTGGTGCAGTTCTCATGACAATTCTGACATAAAGGGGGTAATACTCCAAGGTAGAACAGAACCAAAAGCTGGATTGGCATTTGATCTGCGGCATACAACTTCTTTGACTCAATCCTGGATATGGAAGAGGTACTGGAGTTTGTTTCTCCTAGTCATTCCGAACTAGAACGGCTTGACGGACCACAAGGGTAATAGGCATCGACGAACGAATGCACGCATATTCTTGACTATCAATTGATAGGCGAGGGTCGGAAACAACTAAGATGGGACAACTCAAAAGAACATATGATTTTCTGAGTTGTGGATGCATGGATTAGCATGTCGAACGAAGTTCAACATATTTCTTCCGGATAACCCATGCAGAAAGGTAGAACTGGCAGAGCCACAATATATAATGGAGAACTCATCAAGAATAATCCTGTTGTGATATTTCAGTTCAACGAGGAACTTCTGCCATAAGTAGTTCATGGTATTTGGAAGAAGAAGATACCACGGACTTCAAGGACTATCGCAAAGGTTACTAATATCCTAAAGGCACTAGCAATTACTATCAACATGAAGTAGGTAGAGTGAATCTCGGGTTCAAGAACCCAGGAACAGAATACCTATTACTAAGTAGCATCACGGGATGCTTTTGAGAATGATGGCCAGAATCATCACACTGGGAACACAAATCATGGCTAAATTACTAGATGATCCCCTAAGACACCTAGGGTCATAATAATATCTCCAACATATATGTCAAGGTAACGGAGTACCTCAACTCACTGATTAGTGTGGTTAATCTGGCCCATTGAAACGGGAAGAAAGGATTTGCAAATGCATCAGACTACTTAGAAACCTGGGATGACTTGGACAGCATAACGGCTGTAAATGCTCAGAAAAGATTTGAGACATTCACAAAAATGGTGGCATAACCACCCAGAAGCACAATATCAAGGTTTCGAGATCAACAATTAACATACGGAAGTAGTAGGAACTGAACTGAGACTTAAATCCAACAATCTTATAAGTCTACAGATTAGTGACACATGATCCTAATAGAAAGAAGAGATAGCCTAGTTCTTAATCCCCGTAGAAGAGAAGATGATGACTCAGATCAGAAGGCCATGAGGAATAAGGAGTAAAAAGAGCCTTACGTTCCATCCCACAATCAATTCCCCTACATATAACTAAAGAATTTCTAGACTCAACATCGACCAGTTTGGCTTGGTAATCCTACAGGCAGTCAAGCTCTGATACCAACGCTGTCAGGACCCCGACTCGATGCCACATAGGTCTAGCATGTAACACCTCATATCACTTTCCGGCCTCACGCACGGTATTCCCACGGGTGTTGCCTTACCTTTGCCCGGGACCGTTTGCGTCTTTTGGCACACGTATATGATAGTGTCGCTAGCACCCATATGATAAGGAGCCCGGGCTGACATGGCTAGTCGTAAACCCAAAGTGGCACAGACTTACAGGGACAGGCATCCATGACCCAGCATCGAACGTGTCGGTCATCAGCAAGTGGTCCGGGCTGTAGCACTGGGCTAGCAGGACTCCGGTAAACCGGGCTGTAGCGGGCTAACAGGCCTCCGATACCCAATGCGTGACATTTCCCCGAAGGGACAGACACATGAACGAAGAAGGACACATGCCGGCCAGCCTAAGTGTTCCGGAGCAGTAGCAAGCTACCATGGCTCGGTGGAAACACTAGGAGACATTTCCCGGTAAGAGAGGCTACTAAGGATAAACAACTAGATAGTCAGATCCCACACATACCAAGCATTTCAATCATACACACAATATGCTCGATATGTGCAAATACAACAAGGCATCACAACATGACTCTACGACACAAGTAAATATTCAATAGGCTCCGAGGAGCGAGATATTACAAACATGGGTCTTATGACCCAACAATCAGAGCATACAAGTCAAAGCACAAGCGGAAGCTATCATGTCTGAGTACAGACATCTATAAATGGAAAAGGCTGAAAAGCCTGACTATCTATCAGATCCTGCCGAGGCACAAGATCGTAGCTGAGGTAACAAGCTAAACGTCGAAGACCACGCGGAAATACTAGTGAGACTGAAGTCTCTCTGCAAAAACATAAAATAGGCAAACGTGAGTACAAATGTACCCAGCAAGACTTACATCAGAACTAACTACATATGCATCATTATCAACAAAGGGGTGGTGGGGTTTAACTGCAGCAAGCCAGCTTTGACTCGGTGGCTATCCTGAACTACGACTGCAAGTAACTCTTTTGAGGTGGTGCACACGAGTCCACATATTCCCCAACCAATACACCACTATGGAACCGCTCCCGTCTCCCTACGAGAACGCCATCCATAGCACTCACGCTTATCTTGCGTATTTTAGAGTATCCACTTTCGCTTGTCTATGAACTGATATAAGCAACCCAGAAGTCCTTTTCCGTGGACATGGCTATTCGAATAGATGATGTTAACCCTGCAGGGGTGTACTTCTTCACACACGCTCTCACCACTTACCGCCGTTTACACGACATGTACTCGGCAACCTTCAAGCGGAAGCCCAACGTGGGTGTCGGCCACGGCCTGCCTAAACACTCAAGTCTCTACTCCAGGTTTATCGCCTATTCGGGTTCCATCCATGAGGAGATCCGGCCGGAGTTTCGCTCACAGCCCCAAACGATGTGAACAGGGTTCCCGAGACACCAAACGGGCGCCCGGTACACCGTGCCACGTGCCTACCGCATCACAGCCCACCCCTACGGTCAGCGCTGCGCACGGCCTCCAGCATACTACAAACACCAGAAACTACTTGCAACTCCTGGACAGAGGACAAGGGTGATCAAGAAGCCGAGAGGGTCCATTGGTTTCGGGCCCAATGCGTGGTAGTAACTGAATCATGGATCACAAACACAGAACTCAGTTCCTGAGGACGGCTGCAATGAGACAACCCACCATGTACTCCTACATGGCCTCTCACCGCTACCTTTACCAAATCGTGTTCACACACTTAGCTCACACACAGTAGGACATGTTTACACACCTCTGATTCATTCCCGATGAATCAGACCTGACACAACTCTAAGCAGTAGCAGGCATGACAAACAAGCAAGAATGAGTAGGCACAACAGGGCTCAAACAACTCCTACTCATGCTAGTGGGTTTCATCTATTTACTGTGGCAATGACAGGTCATGCAAAGGATAAAGGGGTTCAGCTACCGCATCAAGTAACAAATATGTCGTTGTTGTCCTAATGCAGTAAAAGAGAGCAGGAGCGAGAGAGTGGGATTTTATCGGAATGAACAAGGGTGTTTTGCTTGCCTGGCACTTCTGAAGATAACATTGAGTCTTCATCAGTGTCAACGATCACATCATCGGTATCACGTCTATCGAGAGGGGACAAATACCGGCAACACAGAAGGGAACACAATCAATGCAATGCACAATATGATGCATGATCATGACATGGTAAAATGAATGTGTTTTGGGCTAATGCAACTAGCAACAGATTAAATGAAGTTGGTTTGAATACAAGATTCAAATTCAAACTCCATATGTGATTATTCAAATGCCATTTAATTGATTTGTGCTAAACAGCAGCTATAAGTTGTTCTAACATGCATGAAAATGGTACATATGGATTCCTTGAATTTTTCTGATAATTTTTCATATATAAATTATTTAATTTGGAGTTACGGTTGAATTTCTATGATTTTTAGAAGTTTTTACAAATTTCTGGAATTTCCTGAATATTTATAAAATGAACTAAATTCCAGAAAAGGAATATTGCGTCAGCATGGCGTAAGGCTGAGGTCAGCAGGTCAACTGGGTCGCCCAGAGTCAAACCTGACGTGTGGGGGCCACACGTCAGTGACACAGGTTAGACAGGGGGGGGTTAGTTTAGTTTAATTAAAGATTAGGGGCACTAGGGCCCACATGTCAGTGTCAGGGGGTTAGATTAGGTGGTGATTAGCTTAAACTAATCACCTGATGGCGGGGGCCCACCTGTCATAGACCCAGGGGAGGTCAAACCCCTGGTCAAACGACTCAATCCTGCCGGCGTTGAGTCGCCGGCGAGGCCGAGGCGGCGGAGGCCTTCGGGTTTCTTGCTCAGGCGACCAAATGGCCGGCGGAAGGCATCTACGGAATGCCCAGGCTCGCGCGCATCTAACAGGGCAAACGGGAGAAGCTAGGGCGGCCGTAATCCTCGCCGGCGTCGAGCTCAGCGGCTGCCGGACCTCGGGCGTTGGCGGGAACGGCGCTACGGTGCACAAGAGGGGAAACGGAAGGGCGCTGCGGTCTCCTGGGGTTGCGGTGAGCACGACGGTGGGCTCGGAAGCGAGCTGCGGTGGCTGTGGCCACGGCCACGCCATGGCCGGCGGCGAGAAGCTCTCGGCCGCGGTGGATAACCTAGCTACGGCGCGCGAACGACGAAACAGAGAGGGGGAAACGGACGGAGAGCTCACGTAGACCCTGTAGAGGTGGACAACGAGCTTGAGGGAGGCCGGACGGGGGCAGATTTGACGGCGGCGATCCGCGGTGGCCGAGGAGGGGAACGGCGAAGCTGGCAGCATCCAGGGCTTCCGGAGGGCCGTGGATCGGTGGGGAGGAAGAGGGGGTCGAGGCGGAGCCTTTGAGCGCATCGGCGAGGCTAGGGGGTGGCGGTGGCCACGAGGGAGCTCGTCGGTGGCGGCGGCTCCGTTCGGGCGAGTGAGGGAGAGAGGAAGCAGAGGAGGGGGGGGGGGAGAGTTCGGGAGAGTGAGGGAGTTCCAGGGGGTGGCGTGGAGCTGCGGGAGACGTCCAGGAGAGGAGGAGGCAGCCAGGCAGGGAGGAGGTGGCCGGGGCGCGTGGCCGCGCGCGCCACCGAGCAGCTTCGGGGCGAGGGGGAGGAAGACGACAGGGGGAGAAGCGGCGGTGGGCTGGACCGGCTGGAGGAGCTGGGCCAGGTGGGCTGAGGTGAGCGCCAGGTAGTCCTCTGCTCTTTCTATTTTTGTTTTTATTTATCTATTTTGTTCTGTGTTGTTTTAGTTTAGTAATATACTAAACCATTTTATAAAATCCTGAAAATAGTTATGTGGCTAGAACTAAAATATACCAAACCACATAAAATGTTACAGTAATTATTGGACATATATTATTTATATATCAAATATATATCCAATGCAAATAGCTATTTATTTAATTCAAAGGCCCAAAATAATTAACTCTGAGATACCAAAAATATTGTTTTGAGTTTTACCTCTTTGCAATATTTTCAGAGACTAAGAGGAACATTTCCTTGGACTTCTTTGAGGAGATTTTAATGTTGATCATTTTTAGAAGGTTTCTGAGGCTTTGAAAATTCCTCAATTCAAATTTCATTTGAATTAAAACATGATGCTCACATGAGGTCTAGCCTAGTGCATAACAGGACCAGGGATGTGACACCTGAGTCGCACTAACACAAATATTTTGCAGGGAAACCATACTCAGGCATATGAATATGAGAGCGGTTCATCAAACCGCCATGTTCATAAGACCAAGAACTATTCTGCTTATTCTTATGAGTACTATTGTCCACCTGCAAGATTGTTTGCTAAGGCTTGAAAGCCAAAATTCTCAGATGCTGCACTTAGACTTATTGCTTCTAAGCCACCCTTGAAGATGTGGGTGGTTAAGAAGGCTTAACTCTCTTTTGCAGGGAAAGGTCTCCAGCAGAAAACCAAAATCTTCTGACGCTATTGCTGGGGACCTTAAACATCTTGTAGGGCGCAAGATCAAATGCCCAAATGGTCTTACTATGTACTTCGTACCTGAATCGCTTGCTACACTCCCTATTAGTCCTAACCTGGACCTAAGATTTCATAACCCACTGGTTCGTCAAATGTTTTTGCTTCACAATGCTCTTGGTGAAGCCTATCCCCCTAACTGCACTGTAGGGTACGACACCAGCGTCTTCAGAATGGATTATTGACAGTGGGTGTACAAATCACATGACTAGCAAAAGAAGTCTTCTTATGGACTCAACCTTACGTCCATCCGACAAGAGCCACATCACATTTGCTGACACTGGTAAAAGTAAGGTATTGGGTCTAGGTAGAGTTGCAATCTCAAGGGATCAACACATGGATAAAGTCATGCTTGTTGAGTCCCTTGGCTTCAACTTAATGTCTGTCTCAATGCTTTGCGATTTAAACATGATCGTAATGTTTGGAAAATATCATTGCCTTGTACTAATGGAATCTGACAAGTCTCTAGTGTTTGAAGGGTATCAAAAAGATGATTTGTATGTGGTAGATTTCTCAGCAGAGCCACAACTTGCAGTATGTCTTCTAGCAAAGGCTTCAGAATGCTGGCTATGGCATCGGAGGCTTGGACATGCTGGCATGAGGAACCTCCACACCCTTGCGAAGAAGAAGCATGTCATAGGCATCGAGGGTGTCAAATTCAAGAAAGACCATCTATGCGGTGCCTGTGAAGAAGGGAAGATGACGAGGGCCAAACATCCCTCAAAGACAATCATGACTACTACTCAACCCTTCGAACTGCTTCACATGGATCTTTTCGGTCCCACTCATTACTCAACTCTAACTACTACTGCTTGCCTCTATAGCTTCGTTATTGTTGATGATTATTCTAGATATACTTGGGTGCACATAATCCTTTACAAGACTGAAGTGCAGGATGTCTTCAGACGCTTCGCCAATCGAGCTATGAACAATTTTGGCGCCAAGATAAAGCACATCAGAAGTGACAATGGCACTGAATTCAAGAACACTGGCCTTGATACATATCTTGATACCTTGGGCATCACACATGAATTCTCAGCCCCGTACACGCCACAGCAGAATGGCGTCGTCGAACGCAAGAACAGAACACTAATTGAGATGGCCAGAACGATGCTAGATGAATACAAGACCCCAAGAAAATTCTGGCCCGAAGCCATTGATACTGCATGTCATACCATCAATCGTGTTTATCTTCACAAGCTGCTGAACAAGACATCTTATGAGCTACTTACTGGCAAAAAGCCAAATGTCAGTTACTTCAGAGTATTTGGCGCAAGGTGCTGGATCAAGGACCCACATCACACCTCAAAATTTGCACCAAAAGCACATGAGGGTTTTATGCTTGGATATGGAAAGGATTTGCACTCCTACAGAGTCTTCAATCTCTTTCATTACAAAGTGGTTGAAACAGTGGATGTGCGGTTCGATGAGACCAATGGATCACAAAGAGAGCAGCTGCCAAGTGTGCTAGATGAAGTTCCATCCAGTGAATCAATCAAGCTAATGGGAACTGGAGAAATTATACCTTCTGAAGCTCATCCTGAAGAAGAACTTATCATTTCAGCACCTGATCAACATGAAGACAATGCTCAGCCTAAAGACATTCCTTCCAACAACGACAATGAACAGCAAGAGCAAAGTCTTTGCCCTGTACATCCTCGTGTTGCCAATGAAGTGCAGATTGAAAGAATAATTGATAGCATCAATGCACCTGGTCCACTCACTCGTTCAAGGGCAACTCAGCTAGCAAATTTCTGTGGGCACTTCGCATTCGTCTCAATATTAGAACCCAAGAAAGTTGAAGAAGCCTTCATGGAACCTGAATGGATTCAAGCTATGCAAGAAGAGCTTCAACAGTTTGAGCTGAATAATGTATGGGAACTAGTTAAGCGTCCTGATCCACGTAAACACAACATAATAGGCACCAGATGGATATATCGCAACAAGCAAGATGAGCATGGTCAAGTTGTCAGAAACAAGGCTTGTCTCGTTGCTCAAGGATATACTCAAGTGGAAGGCACTGACTTCGATGAAACATTTGCTCCTGTGGCTAGGCTTGAAGCCATCCGCATACTGCTGGCCTATGCAAATCATCATAACATACTTCTATATCAAATGGATGTGAAGAGTGCCTTTCTCAATGGCAAGATTGAAGAGGAAGTGTATGTTGCACAACCGCCTGGCTTTGAAAATCCAAAATATCCTGACATGGTATACAAGCTCAACAAGGCACTGTATGGCCTCAAACAAGCCCCTAGGGCCTGGTATGACACACTCAAATACTTCCTGAAGAGCAAAGGCTTCATACCTGGTTCCCTAGATCCCACTCTTTTCACGAAGACATATGATGGTGAACTGTTTGTGTGCCAAATATATGTGGATGACATTATCTTCGGCTGCACCAATCAGAAGTACAGTGAAGAGTTTGGCTATATGATGCAAGAGCAATATCAGATGTCTATGATGGGGGAGCTGAAGTTCTTCCTTGGTCTTCAAATACGACAACAATGAAATGGCATCTTCATATCTCAAGAGAAGTATCTCAAAGATTGCCTGAAGAAGTTCGGTATGCAGGACTGCAAAGGCTTCACAACACCAATGCCAGCCAAACATCATCTGGGTCCTGACGACAATGGTAAAGAGTTCGATCAAAAGGTATACCGCTCCATGATTGGTTCTTTACTTTATCTATGTGCATCTAGGCCAGATATTATGCTTAGTGTTTGCATGTGTGCTCGATTTCAAGCGGCACCAAAGGAATCGCATCACTTAGCTGTGAAGCGAATTCTTCGATATTTGGCTCACACCCCAACTCTAGGATTATGGTATCCAAAGGGCTCAGAGTTTGATTTGGTTGGATTTTCGGATGCTGATTATGCTGGTGACAAAGTTGATCGCAAGTCTACATCAGGCACATGTCACTTTCTGGGACGATCACTTGTATGTTGGTCTTCAAAGAAGCAGAACTGTGTATCTCTCTCCACTGCTGAATCTGAATACATTGCTGCTGGATCTTGCTGCGCTCAGCTTCTGTGGATGAAGCAAACACTCAAGGACTATGGCATTCATCTGAAGCAAGTGCCACTTTACTGCGACAACGAAAGCGCCATCAAGATTGCCAACAACCCAGTTCAGCACTCGAAGACAAAGCACATTGAAATTCGTCATCACTTTCTCAGAGATCATGTTGTGAAGGAAGACATTGATATCATACACGTCAACACTGAAGAGCAATTGGCAGATATCTTCACCAAGCCCTTGGATGAGAAGAGGTTTTGCAAGTTACGGTGTGAGCTAAATATCCTAGAATCCTCAAATGTCCTGTGATCAGGCACACATCCTAACCCTTATGCATAATGATGACTTAGATGTGCATCACATGAAGTAAAGTATATCTTCAATCAATGAAGACATACATTCTAAGTGTGAATACATTAATGTGGAATTTGACTTCGGAGCGCCACTATAATTGTGCGCCGTGTCTGGGTCTAATACTTCCTATACGGTGGGTAACGCCACCACCAAACGTTCTATTTTGAAGTGTTTCACTCATGGCGTTACCTTGCAATGTCTTCACTTTTGGTTTGGCTTCAATCTCAACATGTCTTCATGATTATCTTCACTATGTTGAGTATATATATATATATATATATACTAGTGTTCTGTCCTCTACAGCATTCACTTATAGTTATGTCTTCTTGTTGAATCTTTTGAACTAAGTGAATGTGATCGGACCCTAACCTCTCTATGCTCTCTATCTCAAAATTATATCTCTCCAAGTCATATGCATTCTATTAAAACTGTCGAATGTCTTCTCCGCGTCCTTGTCAGCAGAAGACACAGAGACAACAATTAAGTTCGTTTTCAATGCTCATTTATCCACATGAAATCCGGAGAAGTAGGAACAACCACCCGACAATCCAGGCGTGCGTGGGACGTGGAACTGCCCCCAAAATACCGCATGATGGCCACGTATTACTCAAATGTGAATCGCCAGGGGCACCTGTGTAATAGCACAGTGCCGCCCCTATGCCTATAAATACACACTTACAGTGGTAACTATCTCTTCTTCCACCCTCGCACGAACCCTAGCGCCACCGCTAGCTCTCGACGACGCCGGCGACGAAGCGCTTCACTGCCGGAACCTCTCCGACGCCGTCTTCACGCCGACCGCAGACATCGTCCTCTCCGCCGTCGCCGTAGGTCTCCTCCGTCGCCAAGTTAGGGCACGGACGAGTGAACTGCTCGGCCTCATCTCCCACTCCGTCTAGCAGTTCTCAGTGTGGTAAATAAAACTCCCTTTTTACAGCACCATTGATCCTATTGATCTGTCACTTTCTACCACAAGTAGTTTCTGTTCACACAAACTAGATCTCTCTCAAACTACATCTCATAACATGCCTAGTATATTCACTTGTGCTTCACAAAGTAGTTAGATTCCTCACTTGTACTGATCTGTGGATTCGTACAAATCTGGAACCAACTTCTTATCTATGAGTGAATGTCTTTGCACGATGAGGTCAATGTCTTCTAAACTGATTTATCTTCAAAATCTTCTGAGAATGCATATGGCCTCTTCCCCTTCCCTCGCACCTTAATGCTGTCACAGGTACATGTCCGTGGGAGGATCCTTTGGTTCTCATAGTCTACATTCATTTGCAGAGTTCTTACAGCATCACATAAATTCTCCTGAAGCCAGTTCCTGTTGGTCCAGCAAAAGAAAGCCTTTGAAGCCTTTGAAAGACTTGAAGCCTTCCAAGTTAAGGTTTATGGCTTCAGAAACAGCAGCAAGGAAGGGGGGCAGACAACGACGTGGAGGAACATCCAAAGATCTGCCTGATGAACTGGCAGAAATGTATAAAACAGATCCTGAAGAGAATTATGGTCAGTGCAAGACCCGAATCCAATGGATTCGCCGCTATTGGGCAGAACAATGGTTCAAATACCGCTTCACAACCCAAGAGTATGCTGAGAAAAGTGCAATCAAAAGACCGTGGGGAGACATCTTATACAAGAATCTTGTACCCAGGTCCAGAGATGAAGCTATTGCCCAAAGCTTCTATCCATGCATGGTTCGTGGGCCACAACCTGATGATGCACATCCGTCGTAACTACTCTGGTGTCGTGACGACAATCTGTTCAAGCGCAACTTCCAGTTTGCCCAAAACTCAGCGAAGCAGAACAAAAAGAAATTTGGGTTAGACTTCAACCCAGGTCCTTCAGCACCAAGGGCAGATGGCACACGAGAAGCAGAGCCCAATGTCATCGGTCCGTATGCCAACCTTGAAGGCCTCATCACCTACATCTTGGTTCAAGGGACTGCAGTGAATGAGCCTGCAGCTGACACTGAGTCTGATGAAGCGCCTGCAGTGCCTGCAGTGCTGAAGCCAAAACAGTTGAAGAAGCCAAAAGCTTCAAAGCCAGCCCCTTCACCAAAAATCTCAAAGGCGAAGCCATTGGCAACTGCACCTCCTGAAGACAGTGTGCAGTCTGAAGACTTATCACGCGTCTCAAGGCACCAGAAGGCCAAGATGCCTCTGTCTCACACTGGCAAAGAGCTCACAGCTGCTGCCATCCTGCGCAGCGAAGCCATTGATCTGTCAAGTGATGAAGATCTTGCAGATGACGCTCTTGAGCAGCTCATCAAGAGCAAAGAAGAAGCAGAAATCTTCAATAATCTGCCTCTCTTTGATGTCGCCATCATCCACAGCTTCATTGATGAGTGGTTTGACACACCAAACATCAGCTTTGAAGATCTGCAGCTACCTATTGGCCTCAGTGTCGCCTTCCAAGGCGTCATTGCTTCAGAACTTGCAAATGCCCAGCGCATTGTTGAACTGAAGCAGAAGATTGACTATGAAAAGACTCAGTTCAAGAAGCACATGGCCAAGCTCAGCATGCAGGAAGTGAAGAACTTCAAGACAATGATGCATGAGCTAAAGGAAAAATTTCTGAAGAAGCGTGCAGAAGCTTAGGGTTCACGTGAGCGGATGAAGACTCTGGCTGACAGATGTGTGCAAGCCTACAATGAGGCTGAGAAGCGCAAGGCACTTGGGCGTCCTGGCATCGACCCCAAGATGGCCACAAAGAAAAAGAAGAAGACTGTTCCAGCCGAACCAGAGGCACCAAGGCAGGAAGCAGTTCCGCTTGTCTTCCCAACTGCAATGACTGGCTCAAAGCCAAAGAGCCGGTCAACAGCTTCAGAGCTCAAGAAGACAAGAACTGCAGAGGCTGAAGCCAGGAAGAGGAAACACTCTGAAGCCTCTCCTTCTGCCCCCACTCAGAAAAAGCGAAAGATCAAGAAAGCTCGGGCTGCTCCCACAGAGCCCTTGATAGTTGAACCAATTTCTATGGTTCACCCTGATGCAGAACGTCAACTGACGGTTCATGAGCCTGCTTCCATAGAGGCTCCTGAAGCTGAAGACATTCCAGCAGCCGACCCCATCACTGCTGAAGATGATGATGATGCAGCCCTTCCTCAGTTAGAACACAGCGAACTCATCAGCGTTGGTCGTCCACTGACGCCAGTTGCACAGGATGCTTCATGGGTGGATCGCCCTCAAGAGGAAGAAGACTATGAGGCCCAGCCAACTCCAACTCCACAGGCGTCGTCTGCGTTCCACAGGCTTCGCAAAGGTCCAAGGCTTTAAGTCTCTGCTGAAGATATTCCGGCTGCATCAGCCGCAGATGAAGTACCACAAGATCCCACTCCCCTGCTCCACCAAGAAGCAGTTCTCCAGGAGAACGTGCTTGTGTCCGACCCTCCAGCTCGTCAAGTGGAGGAAGCAAATCGTGAGGCTGCCACACCTAACATTGAAGCTAATGTGGAGCCCTCCCCACTAAAAGCTTCAGAAGACAGCAAAGCTACTGATCCTGACACTTCTGTTCCTGAGTCTGCTACCGGTCCACAATTCAACTACCATGTTCAGCACAAGCCTTAGGTTCAGAAGCCAATCCCAAGACTGCCAAGGTTCCCAGGTTCTGCATCAGCACCTGGTTCCTTCAACATCAATAGCTTCAGGGCAGATAATACTTTCTTCAATAGCTCCAAGAACCCCTATTCAAGGGAAAGGATTTCATCAGATAGGTTCTGGAGCTATCCTCAGCGCAGCTACTACTCTTGCATAATGTACAACCAAGGTCGCATTTTCCCGCACAAGCGCCTTGATGTTGAAGCTATTGCTGGTCTGCCCTGTCTAGAGAAAGCGTTGGATTGCTTCAAACAAGTGGGTCTGCTGCAGTTTGTCACTGATGAAGAGCATTGGAACGAAGAGCTCCTGCTACAATTCTATGCCACACTGCACATCAAAGGATACAACATAGATCCGAAGACTTGGGTCCTGGAGTGGATGACCGGCAACGTTCATCACGAACCAATGCATTTGATATCATTGAGCTCACTGGCCTACCCACTCCAGGCGAATTCTTCGAGCAAGGCTGTCGGTTACACACTGAAGCTATTGAGAGCATATTCCAGAGGCTTGAACCGAATATGAGTCAGATGCTCTCCATGATGAAGCCATTGCCCCACGATGCTCCTTATCCCACAGAGTTCTTTGCTGAAGACCTTGAGTACCTGCCCAGGACCATCTATCACATCATCCGGCGGACTCTCTGGCCCATTAAAGGACACTCTCCAAATGCCAAGATCGAGGGTGCAATGAAGACTCTGATATTCTGTATCCTTCATGGCAAATGCTTCAACGCACAGGATTTCTTCATACGCCAACTAGCTGCATCAGGCTCAGATCTGTTTGGTTTAAAGTTCTATGCTCCTTGGGTAATGAGGCTGATCAAACTTCACTCTGCCATCTTGTATCAGCCCTCAGCCCGCAACCATTGGATCTTCTTGCCTGATGTGGATACCTCTACTGAAGCCATTTATCCTGTATCTGCCAAGCAACCTCTGAGTCTTCAGAATGCAGAACACCAAAGCTTCACTCAAAATGTTGAAGGTGTTGAAGCCATCTCCAGGGTATATCCTTTGGCTGGCACTACACGTGCACCACATCCTGCTTCAACTGAAGCCACTGACAATGCCACTGCTTCAAGACCCAAGAAGCGCACTCGTGTTCTCAACGACCGAGAGCTTCTTGTGGTCCTTCATCAAAAGCAGGATAGGCATCATGACTGGTTGAAGAGACAGATGAAAAGCCTCTTGGTGGATGTAAATCGCATCCGAAATCTTGCCACCAAGAATGCATTCGTTGCACATGAAGCCTGTCGCCGCACATGGAAAGGGCTAACGATGATGCTTTCTGAAGCTGATCTTCAAGAGGATGGCTTCACTGAAAGATTCAAGTTTGACTCCACACCTCCTCGAAGAGCTGTGCTGCTGGGAACTCCATCCCTTGAAGATTCTGAGTTCTCTTCCTCTGCTGCCACAGTCACTGCCAGAATCATTGAGGAAGAAGACGATGCTACTTCACCACCATATGCTTCAGCACCTCCAAGCTCTTCTGCACCGCCAACCAACACCAACAACCCTGCTACTTCACCTACTCCTCATGGGAACGAGTAGAGACTCTATGTCTTCAAACCTTTTTGGTCATTACTGACAAAAGGGGGAGAAGCATATGAGATATTGATAGTCTTCAAGCGGGTTCATATGGGCGGGTGCCTTATATTTTGATTCGTGCTTACAACTCTCATTTTTTTGCTACATTTGGCTCTTATGAGTTGTAACACTTAAACTAGATGGTCGTCTGCTACTTGTTTGCCACCTTGTTTTGCGAAGATAAATTCCGCATGTGCGACGATAAATTCTGCACTTAGCTCATTCTGCAGACGTCCATTTTCCATTATGCATGTCATTATCTTCATATACTTTCACATGCATAGTGGATTGTCATCATAAGCTGAAGTGGATCTCCACAAGTACAACCTGCCATGTGCATTTGCATTCCAAAAGCAAATTAACTTATATGCACATCTTCAGGGGGAGCCCTTGCAACTTATGAAGACAATTCCTTATCCTTTACAATTTCATAGATTATATTCCCCGTTGAAAACTTCAACTAGTTTGTCATCAATCACCAAAAAGGGGGAGATTGTAAGTGCATCTAGTGCCACCCCTAGTTGGTTTTGGAGTATTGACGACAAACCTAGTTGAGGGACTAATGTGTTTGTGAGAATTGCAGGATAACACAGGTAGAAGTCCCTCATTGATTCGGTTTTACTACCAGAGATGACCCCTAAAAATGTATGAAGACATTGAAGTCAAAGGTGGTATATGAAGATATTCACATTGAAGACTATGACAAGAGAAGACACGATATGAAGCCTATGGAGCTCGAAGACTTAGATCTTACGTAGTTCTTTTGTGTTGAGTCATAGGAACCACCGTACTGTTAAGTGGGGTCCAGGAGAACCAGTCAGAATGACTGAAGTGATGCCTAAAACAAAAACCTATGTCTTCGAGTGAAGACAATGAGAGCGAATCTTGTCCAGAGCCGGACAAGTCAGCTTTGCTTGTAGCCCAAGTAAAGTTGCCATGTGAGTTTGAAATCTGACCGTTGGGACACGTGTCAGTTCCTTAGTGACCTAGGGTCATTTCGGACAAATCAGGTCGGGTTGCCAAGTGGCTATAAATAGCCCACCCCCTACAACCATCAATGGTTGGCTGCTCAGATTGAGAGTACGGCTTTTGTCGTTTGAGAGCAACCCACCTCGAAGCCTTTGAGAGAGAATTCCTTGCGAGGATAAAGCCCTAACCACCCAGAGCCAGAGAGAATTGGGCATCACTTAAGTCTTCTTGTCTGTGTGATCTGAAGACTTATTACACTTGAGGACTGTGCATCCTCCAGACGGTTAGGCGTCACGTTCTGAGCATCCAAGAGACATTGTGGATTGCCAGTGAACGAAGTCTGTGAAGGTTTGGGAGTCTACCTTGAAGACTTACCAGAGTGATTGGGCGAGGACTATGTGACCTTAGCTCAAGGAGAATACGGTGAGGACTTGGTGTCCTGAGCTGCGTGTTCAGGACTGGGTGTCCGGGACTGTGTGTCCTAAGGTTTAAATACCTAGCCGCTCCAACCAGACGTACAGTTGTCACAGCAACTGGAACTGGTCCAACACATCATTGTCTTCAACGAGTCACTGGTTTCATCTTCACTTCCTTTTACTTACTGATTACTCATTGTGAAGTCATTGCATGTCTGTTCTATCTTTTGTCTTCACAACGTGAGTATATGATCTGTTTGGCTTCATAATATCTTCCTACCTGATCCTTATTACACTGCAGCCATTTGTCACTGTGCTTTCACTCTGTTGATACTTGACCATGGCTTGTCTAGTGTAGTCTACCTTCCGCTGCATAGTAATAGGCATATTTCTGCTGTTTGTCTTCATAACTTCCACGTTTTGAAGACTCTCATAAAAATCGCCTATTCACCCCCCCTCTAGTCGATATAACGCACTTTCAGTATCAACAACATGAGCCTTCTTCTTCTCTCTCCTCTTTCTCGCAGTAGATTGTTCCACAGAGAAAACCAGAGGTGGTGACTGAGCAGAGACAGAAACAACAGAATTAGCAGATGCGACCTCTTGAGAAACAGAAACTGTATCATCCGGCAGTTCCTCAAATAGAGCTCTGGCCACCGGACGCTTCACCATGACAGGCCTTTTGACAACAGTAACCATGGGCAAAGAGGCCGTCAAACAAGACATCTTTCTTGATTCATCAAAAGCAATGGACCAGGACCTCTTGGAATAAATGATTTTGCCCATTGGTTGGAAGAAGATTGACCTTGGCACCTCCTTAACTGAAAAATCAAACATGAGATTCTGGAAAGACCTCTTCCAAATCATCTCAGGAGGGAGAGGGGGTCCAGCCACAATGCGTGCCATACCAATAAAGATTTGATGCTGCTGAATCACAAGTGGTTGGTAAGGCACAATTGCAAGCTGATTCTCCTCAAAGACAGGCTGCTAAAGATCTGGGAGAGGCAAATCATCAAAGCCCTGCTCTGGTTGGTCCACAGAAATTGATCCCTCTAGTTGATCAATCACAATCGAAACTTGGTCCTGTTCGGGAGCAGCAGGCTGGAGGGCTTGCTCGTTCTCTGCTTCCTCACCCCACATTCCATTACCCCAACCAGGCGCTTCGTCCACATGTGGAGGAGGAGGAGGAACGACAGGTGCATCATTCCATCCCAACATTGGGTATGGTGGCAAGACAAACATCAAATTATCCAGAACCAGATTACCGGGCAAAGGGTGAGGGTTTCCATCCAGAGGCATTGGGTCTTCATCGTTCGACATCTGATCTGCAAAGTCTGCACCTAGAACATAACATGCAGCAGTCCAAGACACTTGAGCACCTCCATATTCCGCATAATCACCAAAAAAAAACATCCCTTGGGACCAGCAGCGTATCTGGAAAGCTAGCCTCAACCAAAGTCCGGACCAGGTAAGGATCCTCACTATCCCAAGAAATAAACTTTCCAAAAGTGCCTACAGCCTGCGAGATGTACTCTG
The DNA here is from genome assembly GCF_018294505.1 of Triticum aestivum. NCBI lineage: Eukaryota > Viridiplantae > Streptophyta > Magnoliopsida > Poales > Poaceae > Triticum > Triticum aestivum. The sequence continues at coordinate 61,697,454 of NC_057797.1, forward strand.
TAGTGCGGTAATCCAGAGGAATCCCAATGAACATTAACCTGCCCTTGCGAAAACCATGCGTTCCCTTGAAATTTTCTCCCTCACCATGCTTCACAAATCTAACAAAATGATCGTTGCCCAACAGAAAAGGTGCATGCTGAATCAAGGTGTATCTAATCGATGGATCTCTGACTTGAAACAAACCCACCCCATGAAACCATGGCTGAGTAGACCGGACCATAATACCTCTATTCTGCAGAAACTGCACAACCTGTTCCCGCACAGGGCCGAGCTGCCCCTCCGGCGCCGGCATCACATCAACAACCATGAAGTCCTCATGATGACGGGGTGGACGAGCAGCAGGCGTGAAGAAGGTGCGTGGAAGCCGACGATCGCCACCGTCGATGATGTGATGGCCAGGAGGCACAAAGCGCCGAGGATCGAGCTCATAGTTCGCCATGGAAGAGCCAGAAGCTTGTGGGGTGTTTTCTTTAGCTTGAGGAGAGGGAAGATGCAATGTGGGCGGCGTTGATGGGACTGGGCAGTCTTTCCCAATAACTCCGGCTCTGTTCCCATGAGAAGCAGCAGATTCTGATAAAATCGTTTTTTGTTGCACCGAAATTGGCCTCCAAACCAATCCATTAGAGCGTGCGGAATCATTACAGTCGCGGCTAGAGTGACCTAGGCGAGAGCAAGCCGAACAGACCGCTCGCATTCCACATGCCGCTGACAAGTGGCCCCTCTGTGAACAAATAGTGCATGTAACCACACGGTCCACCATGTCATCGACCATAGCTTCAAACTGCCTCGCAGCCTCTTGAGATGAGGGGATATCCTGACAATGGCCGAGAGGGTTCGGACCCTGAGGCATGGAAGGCCCAGAAGTAGTTGGGCTAGGCAGCAAAGATTGGCTCGAGACTTGTTGGGACTCCAAAGCAACCGAGTCGGAAACCCGACAATTGATTTGAATGGGTGGTAATCCCGCCTCAGCGAAATGTGCGGGTGAGATCCCATCATGCACGGGGGAAAGTTCCTCAGAAATCGGATCATTTACCGGCACAGATGATGCCGGCCGGCTCAACTTTGGCAAAGGAGTGACTGTAACAAAAACAATGGGTGGACGAGCCACCGTCCAAAGCAAGTCCGCGGGAGGGGATTGATGTATGACTACATGCTCATGAACAGGAAGATCATACCCAGCATCCCTAATGGTGTCAATACACTCTTGTGTAGCCGGATATCTATATCCCTTGCAAGCAGAATATCGCTCAAACGTGGCAAAAAAGAGCTTTTTCGGAGCAGATGCAGAAGACTTGATAGCTGATTTAACTGGAGGTTTATGCATGGGCAAGAGACCTAAAGATGATCTATGCTTAGTAGGACTAACTAGAATCCATTCAACATCACATTCCTTCCTCCATATCCGGAGCTCTCTAATCCAATTAGGGCCCCCATTACCCCACAAATGAAAATAGCACTTGAACAGATCACAGGCAAAGGAACGAAGATCCATAATAATAAAACCAACTTGCTTCCAAGAAACATGGAAAGAATAAACCTTGTCTTTGATGTGATCAACATGAAGATCAATTGCGGAACCTCCAATTGCTGCTTCCAGATCCGCTGCCACAGAATCCTCCGAGAGACGAAAGGCATGATGGCTGAATGAAACAACTAAGATGACTCATGTGTCCCAACGAATGAACCGTTTGCCCAATAGATCTGAAGATCTCATCCGCTAAAACCCTACCCTTGGAGAAGTCCAAGCCAAGGGTAGATCCACCAGAAGAACCCATGTGATAAATCTAGTTGCTCGCTGGCATTCCTTGGTGTCGCTAAGCAATTGAAAATAATTGCATGATTAGATGTGAAGATTTGTTTACTTCAATAAACATCAATTTCTATGGGCACCAATAGATTTGATGCCACAAATCTGTATACATTCCATATGACGTTGCTTCCAGAAAAATCTCGATCAAGAGGTGTTACAACTATAGATACTAGTAAGACGCCCGTGCGTTCCACGGGGCTACAGTGCATGCGAATGAGTTAAACAATTAATAATTAAGGTCATTTCAAGGTTGAAACTTATTTCTCCTTAATATTCCTTAATTTGAGGAGTTCATGCATTCACTATATGTTAATGCTTTGTTCCGGTTCTCTATTAAAAGGAGGCCTTAATATCCCTTAGTTTCCTTATGGACCCCGCTGCCACGGGAGGGTAGGACAAAAGATGTCATGCAAGTTCTTTTTCATAAGCACGTATGAGTACAGACAGAATATATGCCTACATTACATTGATGAATTGGAGCTAGTTCTGTGTCACCCTAGGTTATCACTGTTACATGATGAAAATTATCCAACGTTTTCACCGATCCAATGCCTACGAGATGTTCACATAATTGTTCTTGCTAAGTTACTACTGATGTTGCCACTGTTACAACTACTAAGAAACTATTGCTACTGCTATTACCTTCACTATTGCTATCGTTACTACTACTATCAAATTACCATACTATTGTGCTACTGATCACTCTGCTGCAGATATTTGGTCTCCAGGTGTGAATGAATTGACAACTCAATTGCTAATACTTACAAGTATTCTTTGACTCCCCTTGTGTCGAATCAATACATTTAGGTTGAATACCCTATCCTCGAAAACTGTTGCGATCCCCTATACTTGTGGGTTATCAAGACGTTTTTCCGGGGAGCATAACTATATTTGTTGAGTCACTTGAGATTTATATCTATTGATCACTATGAAGAATCTTAAGGATGATAGGAACAAGATTGTTCCCTCTAAGATGAGGGGAAGTAAGGAACTATTATCTATCTTTGCACTTGATTCACCTTCTGTTTTGAGTAAGCTTGCAACACCACCATCTACTATTAATTCTGATATGTCACAAGTAACTAATGATGCCACTTCTGCTATGAATGATGATATTGATGATGCTAGTACTTTGTTGATAAGACTGTGCCACTAGGTGAATTTATTGATGAACAACTTGCTAGAGCAAAAAAATTGAGAATGTTGAAACCAATGAAATTACTGAAACTGATGAAATTGTTGAAACTGGTAATTATGATTCACCTATTGGAACTAGTGCCCCTAGATATGAATTGCCTGAGATACCTGAGGGTTATGTTATGGATGAGAGGTGGCTAGGGATTTTCTTGCTTGTAAGGGTAGAGATGATCTTAAGAAATTACTATGCAAGTTGAAAGATAAAACTTTGAATGCTAGAATGAAATATGATCCTCACTTTGCTATTTCACCTATTTTTATTACTGATAAGGATTATGAATTATTTGTCGGCCCAGAGTTAATTACTTTGGTTGAATCTGATCCTTTCCATGGCTATGAAAATGAAATTCTTGTGGCACACCTTACTAAATTAAATGGCATAGCCACCCTATTTGCTCATGAGTAAATTTTTTGCTATTATTATATTCTTAAATTGTTTTTGTTCTCATTAAAGGTGATATTAAGATATGGTATAATACTATTGCTCCTGTTGTGTGCATAGTCCCAGGATATGATTTATTACTTCTCTGAAAAATATTTTTCTGCTCATAAGAAACAAGCTGCCTTACAGAAAATATTTAACTTTGTGCAAATTGAAGAAGAGAGTCTCCCCCAATCTTGGGGGAGGCTTCTCCAATTACTAAATGCTTTGCCTGGTCATCCTATTAAGAAAAATGAAGTACTCAATATATTCTATAATGGACTAACCAATGCTTCCAGGGACTACCTAGATAGTTATGTTGGTTGTGTTTTAAAGGAACAAACTATTGAACAAGCTGAGGAGCAATTGAATAATATATTGAAGAATGATAATGATTGGACACTTCCTGAGACACCGCCTAAACCCATTCCAAAAAAGAGGGGTATATTATATCTCAGTCCTGAAGATATGCAAGGGGCAAAGAAATGTGTGAAGGAAAAAGGTATTAAAGTTGAAGATGTTAAGAATTTACCACCTATTGAAGAAATACATGGTCTTGACACACCACCACAAGTGGTAGAGGTAAATTCTCTTACAAAGTTTGATGAAGGTGATATTCCTTATAATAAATCTCCTGGTCATTGCTTGTACGAATTTGATAACTATATTATTAAGCAAGATCATTTTAATGCAAATTTTATGAAACAATTGAAATGAAATGCTTACATGATTGATCACTTAAGTGACTTGTTGTTTAGAATTGTTAATGATGTCAAAGGTGTTAGTAAACATGCATCTATGGTTCAAACCCAGTTAGAACATGTTGCTAAATCCCAAAGTGAATTACTCAATGAAATGAATAATAATATCAATGATCATGTTGTTAGAGTAATGACTAGAGGAGGTAGAATGAATCAGGAGCCACTTTATCCTGAAGGTCACCCCAAAAGAATTGAACAAAATAGTCAAAAAAAAGAATTGAACAAGACTCTCAAAGAATTAATGTAGATGCACCTAGTCCATCCAAAAAGAAAAAGAAAAAGAAAAAGGAAAATGGTAGGACTTTGCATACTTCTAGTGAACCTGAGGTAGAAAAACATTCTGAGGATAATAATGATGTCTCTATTTCTGATGCAGAAACACAATCTGGTAATGAGCATTCAACTAGTGATAATGAAAATGACAATGATGATATTCATGTAGATGCTCAACTAGACAATGATAAAGAACCTGACAATGATGTTGAAATAGAACCCGTTGTTGATCTTGATAACCCACCTCCTAAAAATAAATGTTATGATAAAAGAGACTTTGCTGCTAGAAAATATGGTAAAGAAAGGGAACCATGGGTTCAGAAACCCATGCCCTTCCCTCCTAAACGATCTAAGAATAAGGATGAGGAATAATTTGAACACTTTGCCGAAATGCTTAGGCCAGTCTTTTTGCGTACTCGTTTGACTAATATTTTGAAGATGGCCCCTTATGCTAAATATATGAAAGATATTGTCACCAATAAAAGAAAAATACCCAAAGCTAAAATATCCACCATGCTTGATAATTATTCTTTTAAGGATGGAGTACCCAAGAAACTAGGAGATTCAGGAATACTAACTATGCCATGCTCCATTAAAGAAGTTATGTCAAAAATGCTTTATGTGATTTGGGAGCCGGTGTTAGTGTTATGCCTTTCTCTTTATACCAAAGACTTGATTTGAATAAACTCATACCTACTAACAAATCAACTGGCGGACAAATATCATTGCAAATGGCTGACAAATCAACTGCCATATCTATCAGTATTTGTGAGGATGTGCCCGTTGTAGTTGCACATGTTACTATCTTAATAGACTTTGTTATACCTGATATGCCCGAGGATGACAACATGTCGATTATCCTTGGTAGACCCTTTTTGAATACTATAGGGGCTGTTATTGATTGCAATAAAAGGAATATCACTTTTCATATCAATGCTAATGAGCATATGGTGCACTTTCCGAAGAAACAATTTCAAGTGAATGGTATCAATGTTATTGAAAAAACTCCTACAATTACTATTTGCCAAAAAGAAATATGAAATACTTATTGTAGGGGATATGCATATTCTCGTTGAGGTGACCTAGTGTTATACGAAGATTCTTTGGTTTCATGTCGATCGAAAATAGTTTGTTAATAAGACTTGATCAACCTTATTAATGGATTCTTTTTGAAAGGCATGTGGTCGATGAATTTAGTAAGCACAACCTTCTGTCCCCACCTTTTGTTTTCTATTACTTTTAGTTAAATGCAATAAAATTCCATGTTTACTCGGTTTTCTGAATTATCCGTGCAATTAAAAAATAGCCCAAAATATAAAAGTGCCCAGAATGACATAAATTTTAACATGATTTTTTCTGAATATTTGAGAATTTCTGGCACTGAATACACCATAGGGGGGTGCCCCAGGTGCCCACTAGGCACCAAAGCGCGCCACACTACCAGTGTGCGCCCTGGTGGGTAGTGGGCCCCACAAGGACCCCCTCACTTATTCTCTCAGCTCACATCATCACTCACCTCGAGAAAAAAATCCTTGTAGCTCTCTCTCTCTCTCTCTCTCTCTCTCGTGTTCTTGCTCCCAAACCTGAGATTTTCGATCTCTTTGCTCGGAGCTCCGTTTCTGAAACTATTTTGGGGGATTGCTACTTGGTATGTGACTCCTCCATTGCTCCAATTAGTTTTTGCTTTAGTGGCTTATATTTTTAGTAATTAGTTACTTTTGGTGCTACTAAAAATGAGATTGCATGTTAGATTCTTTGAGTTCCAAGTTGGGATGCTTGATATAGCCTCTTGACATCCATATGAGTAGTTGCTATCAGTTTTGTGAGGTTTTATTGATATCATTTTGTGGCCCAAAATTTTTAGAAATTTGTTCATAGGAAAATAGATTACTTCCGGAGGAGATCCTTGAAGCAGAATGCTAAGGGAGTTCTTGGGGCATCCTCAGACAGTGACCTCAACACTCCTCATAGGACGAAGGTCCGGCCATGCGAATGGCCTCACGTTGCCTTCATGAATGAAGCCGAATTCTACCAAGAGTTCGCGTAATTCATTGCAAATGATGGACTTACCGACTTCCTCGCAGATGACTGTGACTGATGACCCACAAGTATAGGGGATCTATCGTAGTCCTTTTGATAAGTAAGAGTGTCGAACCCAACGAGGAGCATAAGGAAATGATAAACGGTTTTCAACAAGGTATTCTCTGCAAGTACTGAAATAAGTGGTAACAGATAGTTTTGTGATAAGATAATTTGTAACGAGCAACAAGTAACAAAAGTAAATAAAGTGCAGCAAAGTGGCCCAATCCTTTTTGTAGCAAAGGACAAGCCTAGACAAACTCTTATATAAGGAAAAGGCGCTCCCGAGGACACATGGGAATATCGTCAAGCTAGTTTTCATCACGTTCATATGATTCGCATTCGGTACTTTGATAATTTGACATGTGGGTGGACCGGTGCTTGGGTGCTGTTCTTACTTGAACAAGCATCCCACTTATGATTAACCTCTATTGCAAGCATCCGCAACTACAACAAAAGTATTAAGGTAAACCTAACCATAGCATGAAACATATGGATCCAAATCAGCCCCTTATGAAGCAACACATAAACTAGGGTTTAAGCTTTTGTCACTCTAGCAATCCATCGTCTACTTATTACTTCCCAATGCCTTCCTCTAGGCCCAAATAATGGTGAAGTGTTATGTAGTCGATGTTCACATAACACCACTAGAGGCTAGACAACATACATCTCATCAAAATATCGAACGAATACCAAATTCACATGACTACTAATAGCAAGACTTCTCCCTTGTCCTCAGGAATAAACGTAACTACTCACAAAGCATATTCATGTTCATAATCAGAGGGGTAATAATGTGCATAAAGGATCTGAACATATGATCTTCCACCAATTAAACCAACCAGCATCAACTACAAGGAGTAATTAACACTACTAGCAACCTACTAGCACCAATCCCGGACTTGGAGACAAGAATTGGATACAAGAGATGAACTAGGGTTTTGAGATGACATGGTGCTGATGAAGATGTTGATGGAGATTGCCCTCTCCCGATGAGAGGAGCGTTGGTGATGACGATGGCGATGATTTCCCCCTCCGGGAGGGAAGTTTCCCCGGCAGAACAGCTCTGCCAGAGCTCTAGATTGGATCCGCCAAGGTTCCGCCTCGTGGCGGCGGAGTTTCGTCCCATAAGGTTGCTTCTTATTTTTTTCTCAACGGAAGACTTCGTATAGGAGAAGATGGTCATCGGAGAGCCACCAGGGGGCCCACGAGGTAGGGGGCGCGCCCTAGGGGGGGCGCCCCCCCACCCTCGTGAGAAGGGTGTGGGCCCCCTGGTCTTCATCTTTGGCGAGGATTTTTCATTATTTATTATAAGGTATTCCGTGGAGTTTCAGGACTTTTGGAGTTGTGCAGAATATGTCTCTAATATTTGCTCCTTTTCCAGCCCAGAATTCCAGCTGCCGGCATTCTCCCTCCTTATGTAAACCTTGTAAAATAAGAGAGAATAGCCATAAGTATTGTGACATAATGTGAAATAACAACCCATAATGCAATAAATATCGATATAAAAGCATGATGCAAAATGGACGTATTGGTGACCAACACCACCTCCTTAAAAATTCTTTTGGGAAAAACTTTCATTTCTTGAATAGGCTCGAACCCCCTAAGGCGCGCCTTGATTTATATGCCGAGCATCACCAGATACCGCTTACTGAATTTTGTGATATATGTTTGATTCCTTCTGATGGGTAATTAAGAGAGCCCAGACCAGCGAAGTTTGATGGTTCCCCCCGCACCTTAACTGTGGAAGAGGAAATGGGCGTGTCGAAAGCCACAACTACTAGTTTGCATTCCCTTCTATGCATTACTTTGCTTTATTCACAGGGAAATGTTTGACTGCTAGGGAGCAAGCCAGTATACTTAGTGCCCCGACCTTGCTATTTTACGCCATGCACTTCATGACCACACCTATAACCTAGGGGCTATCATTGCACGCCGCCTGCACAATAATAGAACTAAAGTTAAAATTCATGGAGGCATGTATTCCACTCGCTTGGCGAGATGTTTCAATGTTGCTATACGCCCCCGGGATTATTTATTGCCTAGGGTCTATTTAGATCACCAGTCTATGATAGCTCAACACTTTATCGATGCTCCTAAGCCTTCTCACACATTCGTTATAAATTGGTTTTTAGTGAGGATAGCCGTGATATTATTCTATTACCCGCACCTGCTTTGTTTGATTCTTATGTCAGGAACGGATACACCATCCTACTAGTGGACATCGTTGCCTGCACCTTCACGATGATCTTTCTTGGAGCGAAAGCAATCCAGAAGACTTGGAGTTGAAGCCTAGAACTCTGCGAGGCGGCCACGAGGCAGGAGGGTGTGCCCAAGGGGGGTAGGCGCACCCCCACCCTCGTGGGCCCCACGGAGCTCCACCGACGTACTTCTTTCGCCTATATATACTCTTATACCCTAAAAACATAAGGGGGAGCCACAAAACCACTTTTCCACCGCCGCAACCTTCTGTACCCGTGAGATCCCATCCTGGGGCCTTTTCTAGTGATCTGCCGGAGGGGGAATCAATCACGGAGGGCTTATACATCAACACCATAGCCTCTACGATGATGTGTGAGTAGTTTACCACAGACCTTCGGGTCCATAGTTATTAGCTAGATGGCTTCTTCTCTCTCTTTGGTTCTCAATACAAAGTTCTCCTCGATGTTCTTGGAGATCTATTTGATGTAATACTTTTTGCGGTGTGTTTGCCGAGATCCGATGAATTGTGGATTTATGATCAAGTTTATCTATGAATAATATTTGGTTCTTCTCTGAATTCTTATATGAATGATTTGATATCTTTGCAAGTCTCTTCGAATTATCGGTTTAGTTTGGCCTACTAGATTGATCTTTCTTGCAATGGGAGAAGTGCTTAGCTTTGGGTTCAATCTTGCGGTGTCCTTTCCCAGTGACAGTAGGGGCAGCAAGGCACATATTGTATTGTTGCCATCAAGGATAAAAAGATGGGGTTTATATCATATTGCTTGAGTTTATCCCTCTACATCATGTCATCTTGCTTAATGCATCCTCTGTTCTTATGAACTTAATACTCTAGATGCATGTTGGATAGCGGGCGATGTGTGGAGTAATAGTAGTAGATGTAGAATCATTTCGGTCTACTTGACACAGACGTGATGCCTATATTCACGATCATTTCCTAGATATTCTCATAACTATGCGCTCTTCTATCAGTTGCTTGGCAGTAATTTGTCCACCCACCGTAATATATGCTATCTTGAGAGAAGCCACTAGTGAAACCTATGGCCCCCGGGTCTATTTTACATCATATAATCTTCTATTTTACATCATATAAGTTTCCGATCTACAATTCTAGTTTCCTATTTATTTTATTTTGCAATCTTTATTTTCCAATATATAAAACAAAAATACCAAAAATATTTATATTACTATCTTTATTAGAACTCACTTTTGCGAGTGACCGTGAAGGGATTGACAACCCCTTTATTGCATTGGTTGCAAGGTTCTTGATTGTTTGTGTAGGTAGTAGGTGACTTGTGTGTTATCTCCTACTGGATTGATACCTTGGTTCTCAAAAACTGAGGGAAATACTTACGCTACTTTGCTGCATCACCCTTTCCTCTTCAAGGGAAAATGAACGCATGCTCAAGAGGTAGAAGTTAGCTTCAATACCCCTTTCTGAAATCAGAAAACCCAAAAGCTTGCGTGCTGGCACACCAAAGACACATTTGGCTGAGTTAAGCATCATCTTGTAGACGTGGAGGTTGTTAAAGGTTTCCTTCAAATCATCTATCAAGGTTTCCTTCTTCCTGGATTTTACCACAATATTATCCACGTAGGCATGAACATTGTGCCCAATTTGATCATGAAGACAATTCTGCACGCACCGCTGGTAAGTCGCCTGGGCGCTCCTGATCCCAAAAGGCATAGACACGTAACATAAGGCTCCAAAGGGAGTGATGAAAGCTGTTTTCTCCTGATATTTAACTGCCATCTTGATTTGATGATAACCATACTAAGCGTCCAAAAAACTCAAACGCTCACAACCCTCGTAGCATCAATAATCTGATCAATATGGGGGAGAGCAAAGGGATCAACCAGACAAGCCTTGTTTAAGTTCATATAGTCCACGCACATGTGCCAGGTGCCATTTTTCTTATGAACCAACATTGGGTTAGCCAACCATCCAGGATGAAAAACTTCGATAATGAACCCAGCCGCTAAGAGCCGGGCTACCTCCTCACCAATATCCTTACACCTCTCTTCATTGAAACGGTGAAGGAATTGCTTGACCGGCTTAAACTTTGGATCAATATTGAGAGTGTGCTCAATGAGTTCCCTCGGGACACCTGGCATATCTGAAGGCTTCCACGCAAGGATGTCCTGATTCTCACGGATGAACTCAATGAGCTTGCTTTCCTATTTCAGATCCATATTAGCACTGATGCTGAACTGCTGGGATGAGTCGCCAGGAACAAAGTCAACTAGCTTAGTGTCGCCAGGAACAAGGTCAACATCTCAGATCTGGAATCGTACTCATCTCCAAAGGCAACCTCCAAAGATATTTTACCCACTAGATATGCCGACTTACCAGGCACCACACAGTGAAAAACAGTGTTCGACGGCTTAAGAATTTTTTCTGTCAATCCCATGCGACGAAAAGTTTCATAATAAAGGATATTAATGCTGCTGCCTCCATCCATGAGTACTTCAGTGAACTTGTATCCTCCAACCTGAGGTGCCAACACCAGTGCCAAATGATCCGGATTATCAACCCGGGGTGGGTGATCCTTGCGGCTCCAAAGAATAGGGTGTTCAGACCATCGCAAGTAATGGGGCACCGCCGGCTCAACGGTGTTCATTGCCCTTTTATGGAGCTTCTGATCCCGCTTACATAAACTCGTGGTGAAAACGTGGTATTGCCCACTATTCAATTGCTTCGGGTTACTTTGATAACCAGATTGCTGCTGACTCCCCTGATTATTCTGTTGATTGTAACCGCCCTATTGCCTTGGCCTTGAAAACCGGAATTGAACCGCCACCTCCATGACCCGGACCATGGGATCTGGATCCTGAACCACCATTTTGGCCATGGTTATTCTGTAAAAGATGGGAATTCTTGAACTCTTTCATGATAAAACATTCTTTCCACAAATGGGCAGATGGCCTTTCCTGTGTTCCATGCCTCGGACACGGCTGATTCATTATTGCCTCGAGGTCGAATTTCCCCCCTCCAGACTGAGCCGGCCTCCCCCTGCGATGCTAGTTATTATTCCGTGCACCAGTGTTGGCCACGAAGTCTAAATTTCCATCAGCTCTGCGCTTCCTGTTACCACCTTGACTGGCCGGGTTGTACTATTGTCCCTTCATGCCGCTACTCTTCTTTCCCTTGCCCGTCCTTTCATCATCAGATTCGGGGTCCTTGGTACTATCAGAGTCGTCATACTTGACAAGAGCTGCCATGAGCTCCCCCATGTCACTGCAATGGCGCCTAAGTCGCCCAAGCTTCTGTTTAAGAGGGAGGAAACGACAATTTTTCTCCAACATTAAAATTGCTGAGCTGACGTTGATATTATCTGATGAATGTACGATAGTTGAGACCCGACGCACCCAGTTGGTGGTTGACTCGCCTTCACCTTGGACACAAGAAACCAAATCCATGATTGACATAGGCTGCTTGCACGTATCTTTGAAGTTTTGAATAAACTGGGCCTTCAGTTCCGCCCACGACCTTATGGAGTTGGCAGGCAACCCCTTCAACCCGTACGAGCTGACCCTTCTAACAGCATGGTGAAATACTCAGCACACGCAGCCTCACTAACATCCAACATCTCCATGGCCATCTCATAACTTTCAACCCAAGCCTCAGGAGGTTGATCTGCTGTGTAATTAGGCACCTTGCGAGGACACTTGAAATCCTTGGGCAAACGCTCGTTACGTAGAGCCGACACTAAACAGGGCACACCCAAGGTCTTAGAGGTCACGCCTGTTTCTACTGAAGTTGTCGAGTAAACAGGAGACTGCCGGTGAGCTGCTTGCTGAGCCACCAGCTCGGCCTCCCGACGCGCCCTGCCCTGATCCACCAGGGTCTGAGCATTGGCACCACCGCGCACCGGGTTACGGTGTTGTTCTCTGCTTGCGACCGCCGGTTCCTTAATGTGCCTGCTGTAACTCTGGCTTGGCCGAGGGGTTGAGTGGATGCGCTTGCGACTATAAGAATAAGCCGCCTGCTGAGCCACGACTGTCTGAAGAATTTCCCTGACCCGCCGTGTCTCTACCGCTGCTGGGGACTCACCTTCAACTGGTAGAGCTGCCAATCATGATGCCGCAGCAATCATATTGTCCAAAGGGTTAGAATAATGACTCGGTGGTGCCGAAACATATTGAGGCGGAATACTGTTCACGCGCGGAAAGTCCATTGTGTGCGGCTGAACCAGAGCTCCGGCTCCAGGCGCTTCGACCGTCTGGTTTACCGCCGGCGGATCATTGGTCCCTGCTCCAGGCGTGTTAAAGAGGTTTTTTGGCTCATAAACTGGGGGTAGATGACTCCGGTGTCTCCTTCTCATGACCCCATTTGAAGCATTCTGATCCAACATGAGCCGTAAGGAATCGACTTGGATCCGCTGTGCCTGTGCATCCAAAGCGGCCCGTTCTGCAGCCATCCTGGTGTTCTCAGCCGCCAAGTCTTCCTTAGCTTGAGCTATCTCATCTTGCAACTTAGCCACATCCACCTTGTGCTGATCTTGGTTGTCCGGGGTTACCTCCACCCCCATCAAAGTCGCCAGCGCCTCTAGCAATTCGGTGAGAACTTGAGCCGGCGGGCGCGTAGATCCACCAGCACCAGCCGCCGCCGCAGCCATCAAACTAGAGGTCATGGCCACGGCGGTGGATGAACCAAGCATCGGTTGTGTACCAGCCATGAAAACTGCAACCCTGTTCGGCGGCTCGTAGGGGTCCGGAATACTGTCACCATCGGAATAGCCCCCAAGCCGGCCATCTGGAAGTTGATATAATGAGTTGGTCTCGCCAGTGGACAACTCACCATCAGAATAAATGGCCGTCTCACCGCCAGATACAGATCCATCCTCAATTTACGCCCCATGAATAAAACCAACAAAGGCACGCTTCATGGCGGGTTGAACCTGGGCAGGTCATGCACACTAAGCTGTCTCAATGATGTCGGTGCAGATGTCCAGCTCAGGGCCCGGTTCGCCGATCTCGCCGATCAAGACATGGATTCCGCCGAAGGGGACCCGGTACCCGTACTCGATTGAGCCGGACTCGGGGCCCCAGCCTGCATTGTCGATGTAGAGCTTGCCGTGACGACTCTTGGTCATCCGGCCCACAACGTATTCCTTGATCCCTTTGAAGCTGCCCTTCAAGAACTCGAAACCACCGTGCGTTGGCCCCACGGTGGGCGCCAACTATCGTGGAGTTGTCACTGCAGATGTCCTAGAAGAAGGACTTAGTCGTGGAGCCATCGCAACTAGGTTAGCTTAAAGGGGTTAAATGGGACAAAGGACACAAGAGTTTATACTGGTTTGGCCCCTTGCGGTGAAGGTAAAAGCCTAGTCCAGTTTGAGGTGGTATTGCTTGGGTTTCGATTACTAGGGAGCGAATACGCTTAACCTAGCTCTCAATATCTTGTTTCTTGTCCCTAAACCGCTGCCGGGTCATCCCTTTATATACACAGGTTGACACCCAGCGGCTCATGGAGTCCTGGACGGCTTATACAACATGTCCGACTCGGTGACCAACTACTCATGCCTTACAATACAAGTCACACATATATGGCGGTTTACACCCGTGGGCCTTAAGTTGTCGTTGGGCTCCGGCCCTTTAGTAAGCCTGCTTCGTGAGACCACCATCTTCAACATCTTGATGGGCTTTGTCAATGATGAACCGCCAGAAGTATAACCCGGCCCCTGATACGTCTCCATCGTGTCTACTTTTCCAAACACTTTTGCCCTTATTTTGGTCTCTAACTTGCATGATTTGAATGGAACTAACCCAGACTGACGTTGTTTTTAGCAGAATTGCCATGGTGTTATTTTTGTGCAGCAATAAAAGTTCTAGGAGTGACATGAAAATCAACGGAGAATTATTTTGGAATATATAAAAAATACTGGAAGAAGAATCCACGTCAGGGGGGCCTCCACCTGTCCACGAGGGTGGGGGGCGCGCCCCCTGCCTCGTGGGACCCCTGACGCTCCACCGACCTCAACCTTGACTCCATATATTCACTTTCGGGGAGAAAAAAAACCAGGGAGAAGGATTTGATACGTCTCCGTCGTATCTACTTTTCCAAACACTTTTGCCCTTGTTTTGGACTCTAACTTGCATGATTTGAATGGAACTAACCCGGACTGACACTGTTTTTAGCAGAACTGCCATGGTGTTATTTTTGTGCAGAAATAAAAGTTCTCGGAATGACCTGAAAATCAACAGAGAATTATTTTGGAATATATAAAAAATACTGGAAGAAAGATCTATGTTAGGGGGGGCCACCACCTGTCCATGAGGGTGGGGGCGCGCCCTACCCCCATGGGCGCGCCCCCTGCCTCGTGGGCCCCCTGGCGCTCCACCGACCTCAACCTTGACTCCATATATTCACTTTCGGGGAGTAAAAATTGGAGAGAAGGATTCATCGCATTTTACAATACAGAGTCGCCGCCAAACCCTAAACTCTCTCGGGAGGGTTGATTTGGAGTCCGTTCGGGGCTCCGGAGAGGGGAATCCGTCGCCATCGTCATCATCAACCTTCCTCCATCACCAATTTCATGATGCTCACCGCCGTGCGTGAGTAATTCCATCATAGGCTTGTTGGACGGTGATGGGTTGGATGAGATTTATCATGTAATCAAGTTAGTTTTGTTAGGGTGCCATGATTTCATATCTGAACCTATTATGTTTTCATCAATATATGAGAGTTCTTGGTCCTATCTTGCAAGTCTATAGTCACCTACTATGTGTTATGATCCGATAACCCCGAAGTGACAATAATCGGGACCACTCCCAGTGATGAGCGTAGTTTGAGGAGTTCATGTATTCACTATGTGTTAATGCTTTGGTCCGATACTCTATTAAAAGGAGGCCTAAATATGAGAGCGAATTTTTGGAGGACGAGCACCTCGGGTTGGGTTATCTCGGCCGTTCGGTGTGGCCTTGTGATCTGTTCCTGTCGGCAGCCTGCCTCCACGTTCGAGCAACAGGTTTAGGTGCTAGTGCCCCTAGGCATACACCGGTGGCACAACTGCTACGTTTTCGATGTGCTGCGTGTAGGAAGGTGACCTGGTCCAGTTCGGGTCATTTATTGCTTCCAACCGAACGAGGGCGAATTTATTTCCTGTGGCCCACTGCTCGTGGTCCATGACCTCAGGTATAGGCTGCATCAGGGGTGGGGGTGGGGTGGAGGATGCCAGTTCTTCCACATCCCACCTCTGTCGACCTCCTCGCCATGGATTTGGACATGGACGTGCTTTTCGAAGATGCAACTGCAGAACTGCACAGGTTAGAAGTTCTGTCGTCCCATGTTTGAATCGCATCTCACCTCTTCTAGATCTCTCACACTTCTTGTTCCGTGGATCCACTGATATGCAGGATGCCGGTCTTGGAGGCACGTCCTATAGCCATGGCTAGGCCGGTGGAGTCGCCGGCTTCTCTTAGCATCGCCAATGCGGAGATAGGCCACGTCGGAGTTCGCGCACACATCGGTTAAAGAGCCGGATTTCCGCCGGAACAAGGAGCTTTTCCAGATTTGTTCAGAGGCTAGCAGCGGCTGGACTAGGAGGTGTGTCTCTAATTTCTTTATTCAGTCTGTCATTTGTTCATACACGTTCTCGGAGCAGTAAGCTGCATTTGGGTAGAAATCATATTGGTAGTTATGTCTATTTGTTGATTCTGCCTCGTTGCTTGTTCTGCCATTGTTCATACACATAGTCTCGATGTTAATTTTCAAGCTTAAGCCTATCAGTCAAAATAATGATGTTACATACGGTGATTGAATCATTAATTTGGTTCTTGCGTAGCTAACATTTCCAAGTTGTTCATAGGTAAGTCTGGTTCAAAATTGATTATGAAATTAGGCACACATACTTTTGTGCAGTAAAATTCTTATCTTAATTACTCTGAAAAAACTGGACTGATGGTATCTTGTTCTGCTTGCCTGTATGAAGGGTCAAAGTGTTGGTAGATCCCTGTTGAAGAATTAATCATTACTTTGGCTCTGGCATAACTAAAAATTTCCAAGTTGTTCATAGGCAATTCAGGTTCAAAATTGATTCTGAAATTAGTCACACACACTTTTGTGCAGTACAATTTTTATCTGAATTACTCTGAAAAAAGTGGAGTGATGGTATCTTGTTCTGCTTGCCTGTATGAAGGGTCAAGGTGTTTAGTTATGTTGGTAGATCCCTGTTGAAGAATTATAGAATTGGAATTTTTGTTGCAGTCATAGATGATTTATTGTATTTAGTAGAAAACATTCTTGAGGAAAAATTGATCTTTGGTCTGTGAGTCTTATTTCTTTTAGCGTAAGGATTGGTAAAGCACCGATGTAGCGCGAGGCAAACCCAAATAGGAAGAGTGCTATGGAGATTTTGATGAGTGCTCTGAGAAGAAGACGAGCTGGTTCGATGAGGTTGGAGTACTAGTGCAGGTCGTGGGTGAGAGGAGAACAGAGGACAGTTGACAAGACATGACCATGCCACTTTAAAAAATTGTAGTAGGGCCAGATTCGAAAATGCACTGTGGACAAGCCATGACCACGGTGCTGTACCGGTACCGCGTGCCAAATGCTACCATAATCAAGGTCCAATTACTCAAAGATTGCCTACTTGGAGTTGCTAATTACATTCTGGTTGATTGAAAATGCATTATTAGTATGAGTAAAATTGTCCATTCGTATTTATTCGTATTATGCGACTAGTAACTCAGGTTAATCATACTTCTCTTCTTAATGCATGGTTTACTAGAAAGGAAATTAGTAAAAACGTCCAAACAGTACAATGCATTTTGTTCAACTTCTTACTAGTAATACACAAACCTCTCACATTTGGAACATTTAAATTTTTTCCATATGCTTAATACAAGGGAAATACAACAAATGTTCAACTTCCACGTGTGGATCATTTAGTCAACTTATGGAAGGACCTAAGATAATCGTTCACTAATAGAACTCCGTCTATTGGGCAAGTAATTGATGCAATCTTGTCATCGAGCTAGGACTGTCCACGCACGTCGCCCAGTTTCTGAGTGGACCCGATGTGTGCCAAGTAACACTGATGTAGACACGTGATACCGCCTAGATTCTCTAGCTAATGCTATCCTATGCACTGTGCAATACGCGGGCAGAGAGAGGTCTACGGGGGACAGCGAGCGTGAATACAGGAAAGGCACGGATCCCAAAAGGATCTAGACGGCCAGGATTCCGGCCTACCTAGGGCACGGCCTCCATTAGGCATTTTCGGCCTAAATATACCTTAGTTTCCAATAGGACCCCGCTGCCACGGGAGGGTAGGACAAAAGATGTCATGCAAGTTCTTTTCCATAAGCATGTATGATTATATTCGGAATACATGCCTACATTACATTAATGAACTGGAGCTAGTTCTGTGTCACCCTAGGTTATGACTGTTACATGATCGATCGCATCCGACATAATTCTCCATCACTGATCCAATGCCTACGAGCTTTTCTGTTGGGGATATAGCTATCAGTTATGACCCGCCCAGGAGGGATCGGGTCAGCCCCAATGGCGGGTCACAAAGGAAGCCCAGTAAACATTCAAGGCGATAGTTTATTAAATCTTATAGAAGGCCTAAAGGCCTAGAGGCGGCTTAAGGCCCAATATTGTAAACCGCCGTATGTAAGGAAAGACTTGTAAGGAAAGGCATGTAAAAGAAGTCACCGATCCAGACACGATTTATGAGCCGGCCGAGACTCTATAGGCCGCCAGGCGTCAACCCGGGTATATAAGGGGATGACCTGGTCGCGGCTTAGGGCGAGAAACAAGAGATTGATAACCAAGCCGGCGAACTAGCCTCTTGGTGATCGAAACCCCAGCAATATCAACACAACTAGACGTAGGCTTTTACCTTCATCGTAAGGGGCAGAACTAGTATAAAATCTCTCGTGTCCTTTGTCCCGATTAACCCCTTTAAGCTTCCTAGTTGCGATCGCCCTACGACTAAGTCCTTTTGTTAGGACATCTGCCGTGACAATTCCACAACAGTTGGCGCCCACCGTGGGGCCAGCGCACAGTGGATTTGAGTTCTTGAAGGACAACTTTGAAGGGCTCAAGGGATACGTTGTGGGCCGGATGACCAAGAGTCGTCGCGGCAAGATCTACATCGACGATGAAGGCTGGGGTCCCGAGGCCGGCTCAATAGAGTACGAGTACCGGGTCCCCTTCGGCGGGATTCATGTCTTCATTGGCCAAATCGGTGAATCGGGCCCTGAGCCGGACGTCACCACCAACATCATCGAGACGGCTCAGCTCGTGAGACCCGCCCGGGCCCGACCCGCCGTAAAGCGCACTTTTGTGGGTTGCATGCACGGAGGTGAATACTCGGAAGAATCAGTGGATGGCGGTGAGACGTCCATCTGTTCCGACGCTACATCATCAACCGGCGAGACAGATTCTTTGCATCAGCTGCATGATGGCATGCTTGGGGGCTGTTCCGACGACAGCAGTATTCTGGACCCCTTTGAGCCGCCGAATCGAGCCGGAGTCTTCATGGAAAGCACTCAGCCCGGGCAGAACTGCACACAGCTGCAGTAGCAACAACCACCGGGTCGGCAGCAGCCGGGTCAGGAGACCTCGTGCGCCCCCCGGCTCAGATACTAATGGACATCACGGATAAACTGACAGCTCTATTAACTGACGTGGTGGAGCCGGCCGAATAAGGTTCAGCATGACGCGGAGGTGGTACGGGTACGCGAAGAGATGGTACAAGCCAAAGACAATTTAGCAGCAGAAGAGGTCAGGATGGCCGCGGAACGGGCGGCTTTGGACGCTCGTGCTCAGCAGCTTCAAGCGGAGACCTTCCGGCTGTCAGTGGATCAAAATGCGTCAAACGAAGTCATGAGGAGAAGGCATCAGAAAACTCAGTCACGTCTACCTCTGACGCTCGATCCTAGGAACCTTTTCCATACCCCTGGGGCCGGGCCAAGTAACCCGCCAAAGGCAAACCGAATCGCGACACCCAGGGCACCGGTTCAGCCGCGGACCATGGAGCCACCTCGCATGTATCCCGCCCCGCCTCATTACACGCCAACACTATCGGGTCACTTCTCCAATCCTTTGGAAAACCTCATTGCTACATCAGCTCGTTTGGTGGCTCTCCCGATGGAAGGTGACTCTCCGACAACAATTGAAACACGAAGGGTGAGAGAACTTCTTCAGACGGCTCTGGCACAGCAGGATGCGTACTCTTATAGTCGAGACAGAATCCATTCAACCTCTCGCCCGAACCGGAGCCCGAGCTACAGCAGGAATATGGACTCAGCTGACATGTCAAGCAATGCTTAGCGCCGCAACCAGTCGCGCAGGCATGAGCCGGTACAGGCTGGAGCCCTTAACTTAGCGGACCAGGAGAGGATTCGACAAGAAGCTGAGCGTGCGGTTCAACCGGCAGTTGAGCAGGCGGCTCATCAAACTTTTCCGGCTTATCCAGCAACCTCGGTTGAGGCAGGAGTGGCCACAAGAACCGAAGGTGTCCCTTGCCTGGTGCCGGCCATACGTAATGAGCGCTTGCCAAAAGACTTCAAGGGGCCTCGTAAGGTGCCTAATTACACGGCCGACTTGCAGCCGGGGGCCTGGATTGAGAGTTATGAGATGGCAATGGAGTTGTTGGAGGTCAGCGACGTGGCAATGGCTAAATATTTCACTATGATGTTGGATGGAACAGCTCGCACTTGGCTAAAAGGATTGCCCCCCAATTCCATCGGCTCATGGGCGGAGTTAAAGGCCCGGTTCATTCAGAACTTCAAGGACACATGCAAACAACCTATGTCAATCGTGGACCTGACTAATTGTAAACAAGAGGAAGGTGAGTCCACAACCCATTGGGTGCGCCGGGTCAAGGAGATAATTCATTCATCTGATAAGATGGATGCCGGCTCGGCAGTCTTAATGTTGGAGAAAAATTGCCGTTTTGAACCTCTGAAGCAGAAGTTGGGGCGGCTTAAGCGTGACTGCAATGACATGGGCCAGTTGATGGCGGCTCTCGTCAAGTATGCTGATTCCGATAGTACCAAGGACCCTGTGTCTGATGAAGAAAAGACAGGGAAGGGAAAGAAGAACGGCAACGGCAAGGGTCACCAGCATAACCCGACAAATCAAGGAGGTAATAAATGTAAGGCTGACGAATTTGTGGCTAACACCAATGCGCAGGGCAACAATCAACGGCGCAAGGGTAGGCAACCCCCTCGGTCGGGCGGGTCAGGTCCCACCCTTGAGAAACTATTGAATGAACCTTGTCCAAGACACGACACCCGGGAGAAGCCAACCACTCATCTATGGAAGGACTGTACAATCATGAAGGCATTTAAAAATTCAAACGCATTTGATGGAAGTCATGACCCTGGCGGCGGTTCAGGTGGAGGCGGTTTTCATGGCCCGGGCGCCGGTTCAGGTGGAGGGGGCTTTCACGGTCAGGGTCATATGGGTAACCAGGGAGGTTATAATCCACAACCCGACCAAGGTAATCAGCAGCAATAGTCTGGATATCAGAGCAACCCAAAATAGTTGAATAGTGGGCAATATCATGTATTTACCACTAGCTTGTGCAAAAGGGACCAGAAGCTTCACAAGAGGGCTGTCAATGCTGTGGAGCCGGCGATTCCTTGTTACTTACGGTGGTCAGAACAACCTATTGTGTGGAGCAGAGAGGATCATCCTCCCCGGGTTGATAATCTGGGTCACTTGGCCTTGGTAGTAGCGCCTCAGGTTGGTGGATATAAATTCACTAAAGTGCTCATGGATGGAGGCTGTAGCATCAACATCCTCTACTATTAGACTTTTCATCGGATGGGGTTGGCTGATAAGAGTCTTAAGCAATCCAACACTATTTTTCACGGTGTGGTACCTGGCAAGTCGGCATACCCAGTTGGTAAGATTGAACTGGAAGTAGCCTTTGGGGATGAATATGATTCCAGAGCGGAAAAATTAACCTTTGAGGTGGTTAAGATCAAAAGCCCATATCATGCTCTGTTTGGACGGCTGGCTTACGCCAAGTTCATGGCTCGGTCGTGTTATGTGTATCTGCAACTCAAGATGCCAGGTTATAAGTGCACCATTACAGTACATGGAAGCCGGAAAATAGCCCTGGAGTGTGAAGAAGGAGATGCTGCATATGCCGAGTCTGTTTGTGCAACAGAGGAGTTAAAGTTTTATAAGGATAATATTGACCTGGCAGACATGGCGTCTTTAAAGAAGCCAACAACAGAGCATGAACCGGTGTTGAAATTCAAGTCAGCTGATGACACCAAGACGGTTGATTTTGTGCCCGACGACTCATCCAAGCAGTTCATCATCAGTGCCAACTTGGATCCAAAATAGGAAAGCGCGCTCATCGAGTTAATCCATGAGAACCGGGACATTTTTGCATGGAAACCTTCTGACATGCCGGGTGTCCCGAGAGAACTCGCCGAGCACACTCTCAATATTGATCCAAAGTTTAAGCCGATCAGGCAATTTCTCCGACGGTTCAACGAGGAAAGGTGCAAGGCCATTGGAGAAGAGGTGGCCCAGCTCTTGGCGGTCGGGTTCATTGTGGAAGTCTTTCACCCAGAGTGGTTGGCCAACCTGGTGCTTGTACTCAAGAAGAACGACACCTGGTGTATGTGTGTGGATTACACCGGTTTAAACAAAGCTTGTCCAGCTGACCCTTTTGCTCTCCCCCGTATTGATCAGATCATTGATGCTACAGCGGGTTGCGTGCGTTTGAGTTTTCAGGATGCTTATTCAGGTTATCATCATATCAAGATGGCAGTCAAGGACCAGGAGAAGACAGCTTTCATCACTCCGTTTGGAGCCTTCTGCTATGTGTCTATGCCCTTTGGGCTTAAGAGCGCCCATGCAACTTATCAATGGTGTATGCAGAATTGCCTTCACAATCAGATTGGGCGTAATGTTCATGCTTATGTGGATGATATAGTGGTAAAGTCCAGGAAAGAGGAAACCTTGGTAAAAGATCTGAAGGAGACATTTGATAACCTCCGGGTCTACAAAATGATGCTTAACCCGGCCAAGTGTGTTCTTGGAGTCCCAGCTGGCAAGCTCTTGGGTTTTTTGGTGTCCAACCAAGGTATTGAAGCTAACCCATAGAAAATTAAGGCAATCACATCCCTGGCCAAACCAACATGCATCAATGACGTTCAACGGCTGGCAGGTCATGTTGCTGCTTTGAGCCGGTTCATAAGCCGGTTAGGGGAGAAGGTGATGCCTTTGTATCAGATGATGAAGAAAACGGATGATTTCGTTTGGAGCGATGCTGCGAACTCTGCTTTTGAGGATCTAAAGAAACAGCTTGCTGAGCCGCCGGTTCTTGCTGCTCCGGTTGAGAAAGAGCCGCTATTGTTATACGTAGCCGCTAACTCACGAGCTGTTAGTGTGGCAATTGTGGTGGAGCGCAAGGAGGTTGGCAAGGAACATCCGGTTCAACGGCCGGTTTATTACGTCATTGAGGTGCTGATTGAATCTAAACAAAGATATCCACATTGGCAGAAGCTTGTGTATGGGGTGTTCATGGCAAGCCAGAAACTCAAACATTACTTTCAGGGTCACCCAATCACTGTGGTTAGCTCTGCTCCTTTGGGAGACATCATTCAAAATAGAGAAGCCACTGGACGAGTCTCCAAGTGGGCCATTGAACTTGGGTCTCATGGGTTGAAGTATGTACCACGTACTGCGATCAAATCTCAAGCACTAGTTGACTTTACTAATGACTGGACAGAGATGTAGATGCCAGAGGAGAAACCAGACAACACATATTGGATGATTCACTTTGATGGGTCCAGACAGTTGGAGGGCTCGGGGGCTAGAGTTGTGTTAACTTCCTCCCGAGGTGAAATTTTTTGTTATGTGTTGCGACTGATGTTTCCTTGTACTAACAACGCAGCAGAATATGAACCCTTGTTCCATGGTCTTCGAATGGCTAAAGAGATGAGCCTGAGCCGGGTCCGGTGTCTTGGCGATTCAGATTTGGTGGCCCAACAGGTATCAGGCAAGTGGGATTCCAAGGACCCTCTCATGGCGGCTTATCGCCGTGAAGTTGATGCTGTTGCAGGACATTTTAAGGGTTATCAGGTGGAACACATTGACCGTAGGAAGAATGAAGCGGCTGATGCTTTAAGCCGGTTGGGATCTTAGCGTAAGCCGGTGCCACCTAACACCTTTTTGGATGTTTTGCATAACCCGTCTATTAAGTTACCTGCGGAAGAAGATCTAGCCGTTCCTGACCCGGAGGCGCAGTTGATGGCGGCTCTTCACGTCATCCCAGATTGGATGTGCCGTTCTTGGCTTACATGACCCGGGGCGAGTTGCCAACGGATGAGACCCTGGGCCAACAGATAACCCGGCGGTCTAAGTCAATGACGATTTCTGATGGAGAATTATACCATCGCAGCGTCTCCAGAGCGTTTCAGTGGTGTGTTTCTCCTAAGGAAGGCCAAGAAATACTTCCTGAGATCCATGAAGGGGATTGTGGTCATCACGCCGGGTCAAAATCTCTTGTGGCTAAAGCTTTTCGTCATGGTTTTTACTGGTTAATGACTCATGCTGATGCAAAAGATCTGGTCAGTAGGTGTGATGGATGTCAAAAATTCGCATGGTGAACACATGTGCCGGCTCAAGAGTTGCAGATGATTCCAATCACCTGGCCATTTGCGGTCTGGGGGCTTGACATTGTTGGACCTTTCAAAAGGTCTAAAGATAAAAAAAGACACATCTTTTAGTGGCAGTTGACAAATTCACAAAGTGGGTTGAGGCAGAGCTAGTGAGTAAGTGTGATGCGGCCATGGCAGTTTAGTTCATGAAAAAGGTGATTTTTCATTTTGGTTTTCCACACAGCATTATCACTGACAATGGCACTAATCTATCCCAAGGGGCTATGGAGGAGTTTTGTCAATGTGAGCATATCCGGCTTGATGTTTCTTCTGTATCTCATCCTCAATCCAATGGTCAAGCTGAGAGAGCAAATTAGGAAATCTTAAAAGGTCTCAAGCCCCAGCTTATGGTTCCCTTGCAGCGAACGCCGGGTTGTTGGGTAGAGGAGTTACCCTCGGTGCTGTGGAGTATCAACACCACTCCTAACAGGTCTACAGGTTATACACCTTTCTTCATGGTTTATGAAGCGGAAGCGGTGCTGCCTAATGACATCCGTCATGAGTCGCCCCGTGTGGAGGCTTATGTTGAAGCTAATAATGAACAAGCCACACAGGATGCGCTTGACTTGTTATATGAGGAAAGAGACTTAGCAGCAGCTCGGTCAACAATTTATCAACAGGACTTGCGCCGCTATCACAGCCGCCGGGTTAAGTCCAGGACTTTTCAAGAAGGTGACCTTGTGCTCCGGCTCATCCAGGATCTGTCAGATGCACACAAGCTATCCCCGCCTTGGGAAGGACCCTTTGTGGTCAGCAAGAACTTAAACAACGGGTCATATTACCTCATTTTGACGTTCGAGAGCATAAAGACTCACGTAAGTCGGAGGAGGAGACCCGCCGGCCGTTGAACATTGCTCAACTTCGGCCGTACTACACCTGAGCCACCGACTCTCATCATGTACATACTTTGACGTTGTATATACGATGATAAGTAATAAAGCAGGACCTCATTCTTTGTCCTTTTCAAAGATTACATATCTTTACTATTTTTTATTTAATATGACTATTAAGGAGCTGATCATATCTGAATCAAGTCTAACCGTTTTGGTCCGGCTTATGATCGTATTTCAATCTAGCTGTAAACTATCATGGTCACTTGGGGGCTTCCTGTTCAAACATAGGTCGTATTCGAACCAAAGAGAACATAGCTATCGTAACCCTCTTGATCGGCTCAAAAGCCAAACTCACTAGGGGGCTTCTTGATCGTATTCGAATCATAGCTTAACCCCTTTTGGGTCCGACTTGGATCGTATTCGAATCAGGGTCGTTAAAAACCTCTCAAGGTCATTTGGGGGCTTCCTGTTCAAACATAGGTCGTATTCGAACCAAAGAGAACATAGTTGTCGGTACCCTCTTGATCGGTGCAACGCCAAAGCCACCGGGGGCTATATGGTCCTATTCGAATCTTAGCTTAACCCCTTTGGTCCGGTTTATTGATCGTATTCGAATCAGAAACCCCCAGCTTTTAACTACAAGGTTAATTTATATTGATTACCAACTGTTATGTGTCTCATTTGTCTGATTGATCCTTTGTTGTCTCAATTTTAAACAAATCAGCATGGTCTTTTTACCGGCTTAAACTATTTGACAATAAGCCGCCAAGGCATTATAGTCCTGAGTTATACAAAAGCATTGACTTCTCAAAAAGACTAGATCATCAACCTCATCATCCGGGTCATATAAACCGATGGTCCAGAGGTCAAAGATACAGGTATGACTATTGTTTATAAACAGTTTTCTTCTGTATTAATCCAAGGTTATTTCAACCTTGTTTTTTTCTTTTCACGTCTGGTTCTGTTTTCTACTATGATAAAGCTATCGGTCATGTACTGGATATTCTGACCCGTTCGGTGTTAAACCGCCAAGCAAGTTTTTCTTCTGCTACCGGAACATAGCTAAATATTGCAAAGATAAACATGAATGTGACACATATATTGACATCAAGAAGCAAAGAGTCACACACGGCGTCTTATGCGCGATGGCATAGGCAAAATATGCAACTGTTTTCAAAGCTAAGTCTATTACAAGGCTGTTAAAAAGACCACAAAGATGGTTCTCACTCCTCCCTCGTCGGTTCACTTCCTTCTTTTAGTTGGAAGCCGGGGTTGGACCAGTCGAAGCCGTTCACGGCGATGGATTCTTCATCAATCAAGCCGGCCGGATCAACATCCGGAGCAAATGTATGTTGACGAACCGGCGGGATAAGGTCGGTCACCTTATAGGAGGGAGTCGCCATCTTCTTATTTTCCAAATCAAAACCTAGCTGGTATTTATCGATATTTGTTTCATCTCCGAGAATGGTGGCCTGAGGTCGCACCTCCCTCACGCAAGCAATGAAGTCATCCTGTTCAAACAGAGACCCGTCTTCCTTCACCGTTGGGTACCCTCTGGCAACATCCGCCGGGTCTAGATCTGGCACCCAAGCCTTGGAGCGGCTCAGGGCAGTCAAAGCTCCGGCTCTGGCACAGGATCGCTTGACTTCTTGGAACCTAGCGGGTAAGATTGACAGCTTTTTCAAGACATCACTGAGCCGGTTAGGTCCTTGATTAGCAGGAGAGATCGTGGCAAGTGCCCGTTGTGCGCCAATGTACAACTGCTCCACTAAGGTATAGACCGCCTTCAGTTTAGTCACGTTGTCTTGGCTCAGATTCTTGCTTCGTGGGCCTGCACATGTTTTGTAAACAAAGGGTCAGCTAGCGGTTTGTATTTCGGGTCAAAAGAAGGTAAAAAAAAGGGTCAGTACAGATGGCTTACCAAAGATGGCGGAAACCCTTTGAGATATCCGGTCCTTTAAGACGGTCAACTCCATAGTAACCTCCTCAAGAGATGCTTCAGCCTTTTCGGCGCGTTGTGTCAACAGCGTTTTCTCTTCAGCCCAGATCTTCTTCTTGGCAGTAAAGCTGGTTTTCAATTTCTCCGTCTCAACAAGATTCAATTGCAGTTTGGAGTCAACAGACTTGATCTCTACCTCCTGATCTGACAGCCGGGTCTTCGCATCAGTTAATTGCGAGCTCAATTCAGATAAGGCATTCTACAAAACATACCCAGGTGTGCCAAGATGTCAATTAAAGTTCAAGAGTCAAGATTCAAGTCTCAAGTACTTTTCACTGCAAAACACTTGACACTTGGGGGCTAATGTATGCCAAAACAATTTCTTATGACTCTAGCATACTTCAAGTCCCAAGTTCTTTACAAAGTAACAACACTTGGCACTTGGGGGCTAATGTATGCTATTCAACAAGTTTCTCAAGGTTAAGACGGATTACAATATTTGTTGAGTCCGGCACAAGACAGTTATGAAATACAAAGTACCGGCTCATTTATGGTCAAATGAACCGGCCCTTGGGGACTACCGGTGAAGTTTATTCTATTTTATTGGATTCCAGAAATATCTAAAGGTAAAGCTTTAGCCTATATCATAAGTCTATAGATCATTCAGGTTCTATCATAATCTAAAGACTTGGGGGCTGGCATAATATAAGTAAGTCGGAATAACATACCTCATACTTCACCTGCAACTACTTGACCATTTCGATTTCTGAGTCACGGCTGGAGTGTACATGGCTGAGATAGCTGGACAATATATCGTTGGCGTTTAGATGGCTATAATGAGAAATATCAAAACGCACCTTTTGTCTCTCCAAAGCCTCTTGTTTAGCCGTGTGACCAGCCAACACGGTGGGATTCCCCGGGTCAACAAAGCGGCTTCCAGTGATCAGAACATCCTGGGCAGACGGTGATGGCGGGTTGGCTGAGCTGGATGGACCGGTAGCAGAAGGGTTAACGATAGTATCATCAACTGACGGCTCAGGAGGATCTACTTCAGCATTGGAAGCTGGGTCTTCTGGTGCTTCAATTAATGGAGGAGAAGGTGGCATGGCTGATTCAGGTGCAAGGACTGGCAGGTCTTCCACCGACGTAGTCACCTTAGCCTTCTTGGACTTGGCTTGGCCACTAAGAAAGATATTATGAAACAGTTAGTATAAAAAGCAGATTTGAAAGACATGGAGGAAAGATGATTTCTTCCTTACCCAAGAGCAGTCTTAAAGGCCAGGAATTGAGTTTGAGATGAGTCGCCAGAAGAGCGAGACACCTCCATCAAAGATAAAATAAAGTTAGTAATGCAAGGGAGAAGATCCATTAATGGAAAGTAAAAGGCAAAGAAGTAAACCTCATTCTGGCACTTTTTAGGAGTTTGTTGAAGAACAACAGGCGGTTGATCGTCGTTCCGGGCATGATGGCGGCTCTCTTGTTGCTGCTTTTTCAAAAGAAAATGAGGGTCCGGATAAGCCAAAGGGTGTGAAAACCTTACTTTTTGGGTTACGACTCGAAGTTTCTGTCTTGGCAAATGGGCTGAGTCAGAGGAAATAGTTACCTCTTGTTCCACGGCCTGACTGGCCCCTGTGTCGTCCTAGCAATGATCAATGTTAATAATATTATTAAAAAGCTGGCCAAGGGAGTCAAGGGCTACCTCCGACTCAGAAATATCATCGTCAAGCTTCAGCAGGTCTTTAGCGGTGCTCTTCTTCTTCTTCTTCCTAGATCTCCAGGTCATCTTCTTGGCGGTTATGGCGGCGGCTCTCGCTTTCTTGGTGGCTTTGTGGTCATATTTGACTTTCCAGAAAGCAGATTTGGCCTATAAACAAGTAAAACAAGATGAAGGGTCAGGCAGGTATTTAAAACGGCTGAGAAAAATACAAAAGAAAAAGAGATCAGAGGTTCTTTACCTCTAGCGCCGGGTTAAGTTTGCAGAAGGGGTTTAACCCGACTTTACTGCAGTCTTCATATTTGCCATTTACCAGAAGGGTTGACATTGCAACAATATCTTCTTCGGGTAATTGAATGGAGCTGTAACGAAGAGAATCATTCGGACCTCCACCATATTCATACATCAGTTTGGATCGTCGGCTTAGAGGGATGACCCGCCATGAGATCCAGCAATGGGTCAAATCAACCCCGGTTAAGCCGTTCCCGAGTAAAGCATTAATCCTTTTGATCGATGGAATCAACTTCTTGCGTTCGGCAGCAGTAAGCTTGTCAGGGAGCGCAAATTTGGAGTCAAGACGCTCGGCGCGATAACCCGGCAGTGGCTTCTCATTTGCTGGTGAAGTGTCTTGACAATAGAACCAAGTCTGATTCCAGTCTTTGGGATGACTCAGCAAGACTATGAGGAGGAAGACGGTGCCCTGTCGGTGTTGAATCGAGATGCCTCCAAGCTCCAAGCTAGGGCCATTGGTGCACTCGTTCTGGCGATTCAGATAAAAATACTCTCTAAAGAGTTCCACAGTCGGTTCTTCTTGATGGTACACCTCACAGAGAACTTGGAAGTTACAGATATTGGAGATGGAATTGGGCCCGAGATCTTGAGGGTGGAGTTTGAAAAAATGAAGTACATCTCTAAAGAACTTTGAGCCGGGTGGTGAAAAGCCACGGTTCATGTGGTCAGAAAAGACAATGACTTCACCATCTCTTGGACTGGGCCGTTCCTCGTCCGGGTCAGGTGCACGATAAGACATGACATTTTTCCCTGGCAAAAATCCTATGGAGAAGAACTCCTTCAAATTGTCCTCAGTTACTATTGGGGGAACCTAGTTGCAGACAGTCGGTGCTTTGGACGACATGATGTTTAAAAG
Organism: Triticum aestivum; assembly: GCF_018294505.1. NCBI lineage: Eukaryota > Viridiplantae > Streptophyta > Magnoliopsida > Poales > Poaceae > Triticum > Triticum aestivum. The sequence goes on from NC_057797.1 coordinate 61,727,499, forward strand.
ACGAACTGAAAAGAAAGCAACATGCCGGTTCAATTCAATAACAATGGTACAAGGGAGTAATGGCGGCTTAAGTAAGGGCTAATGTCATATAAGGAAAAGTAAGCCGGCAAATAAGCCGCCATGACTACAGATATTTGAGAAAGCAGATTCGGCTAAGTATTGAGACAAACAAGTTTCCTAATTGTTTGATATTATTCCAGATCAAATGGCTATTCAAAATGGAAAAAATTCTAGACCTAAAAGTTTTGCACAGATGAGTTTGTGAGTCCTAATGAGGGATTTATACTGGGAAAAGGGATCTATCAGTGTCAAGAGCAGGCACAAAAACAACTACCACACAAGCATATATCTCTTTTGGGATCAGGAAGAGGTTGCAGTTGAAGAACTACGGAGAAACCGCGATGAACTGCGAAGAACATGCAGAAACCTAGAAGGCCCTAATGCAGATCCGAGGAGCAAGAAGGGAAACGCTTATAGCCACAGATCTTCCGCGGAAAGTCGCTGCCGTTTTCTGGACTCATTCCGGTTGATGCAGCGGCCAAGGTCAACGGAGGTGAGGTGCTCTCTGACGGCAGTGGAGTTCGAGCAGCAGCGCTGGTCGCGAGAGGAGGAAGACGAAGAAGAGAGGAAAGGAGAAAGATCAGGGCGTGCCTATTTATAAGGGGATAAGCGAACAGGCGGGCACGAAAATTGAGGAAGACCCGAATAATGGTTATCTAACTAAATGGATGCCTCGATTCTCGGAAGGCATTAAAGATGAAGATCCATTGAGAGATGATGTCATAAAAGTTTTTCGTGTTTTCCTGAGATGACGTCATGGCGGGTTACAAAAACTTCTGCGAGGAAAGGAAGATGGATTTGTTTAAGTGTTGGAGGTTGACAAAGAATAAAGTTCAAAGTCAACCTGGGGCCTAATGTTGGGGATATAGCTATCAGTTATGACCCGCCTAGGAGGGGCCGGGTCAGCCCCAATGGCAGGTCACAAAGGAAGCCCAGTAAACATTCAAGGCGATAGTTTATTAAATCTTATAGAAGGCCTAAAGGCCTAGAGGCGGCTTAAGGCCCAATATTGTAAACCGCCGTATGTAATGAAAGACTTGTAAGGAAAGGCATGTAAAAGAAGTCACCGAGCCGGACACGATTTATGAGCCGGCCGGGACTCTGTAGGCCGCCAGGCGTCAACCCGTGTATATAAGGGGATGGCCCGGTGGCGTCTTAGGGCGAGAAACAAGAGATCGATAACCAAGCCGGCGAACTAGCCTCTTGGTGATCGAAACCCCAACAATATCAACACAACTAGACGTAGGCTTTTACCTTCATCGTAAGGGGCCAAACTAGTATAAAATCTCTCTTGTCCTTTGTCCCGGTTAACCCCTTTAAGCTTCCTAGTTGCGATGGCCCTAGGACTAAGTCCTTTTGTTAGGACATCTGCCGTGACAATTCCACGACATTTTCCATATATTGTTCTTCGCTTATTTACTTTTCCATTGCTACTGTTGCAATCACCACAAAACCCAAAAATATTACTTTTGCTATCATTACCTTTTGCCACCGTTACCACTACTATCATATTACTTTGCTGCAAATATTAAGTTTCTAGGTGTGGTTGAATTGACAACTCAGCTGCTAATACTTGAGAATATTCTTTGGCTCCCCTTGTGTCGAATCAATAAATTTGGGTTGAATAATCTACCCTCGAAAACGGTTGCGATCCCCTATACTTGTGGGTAATCAAGAACATTTTCTGGCGCCGTTCCCGGGGAGCATAGCTCTCTTCTTTGAGTCACTTGGGATTTATATCTGCTTATCATTATGAAGAACTTGAAAGATCAAAGAACCAAGATCTATCCCTCAACTACGAGGGAGGTAAGGAACTCCCATCTAGCTCTGCACTTGATTCACCTTCTATTGTGAGTAAACTTGCGACACCTACACATGCTATTGATTCTGATAGGTCACATGTTATTGATGATGCCACTTCTGCTATGCATGATACTTACGATGAAACTACTTCTATGCTTGATACTACTATGCCTTTAGGTGAATTTCTTGATGAACAACTTGCTAGGGCTAGAGAGAATGAAATTATTGAAACTGATAATATTGATGAAAGTGATGATGAAGATTCTCCCCCTAGATATGAATTGCCTGTTGTTCCAGAGGGTTATGTTATGGATGAATAAACTGCTAGGGACTTTCTTGCTTGCAACGATAGAAGTGATCTTAAGAAACTATTAGCTAAGCTTAAAGCAAAACTCTGAATGCTAGAATCAAATATGATCTTGCTTATGCTACATCACCTATCTTTGTTACTGATAACGATTATGATTTCTCTATCGATCCTGAGTTAATTACTTTGGTTGAATCTGATCCTTTCTATGGCTATGAATCTGAAACTATTGTGGCACATCTTACTAAATTAAATGATATAGCTACCCTGTTCACTAATGATGAGAAAACATGATATTATTATATCCTTCAATTATTTCCGTTCTCGTTAAAGGGTGATGCTAAGATATGGTTTAATTCTCTTGATCCTGGTTGTGTGCGTAGTCCCTAGGATATGATTTACTACTTCTCTGCTAAACATTTCCCCGCTCATAAGAAACAGGTTGCTTTAAGGGAAATATATATTTTTTGTGGAAATTGAAGAAGAAAGTCTCCCACAAGCTTGGGGGAGGCTTCTTCGATTACTTAATGCTTTGCCTGACCATCCTCTGAAAAATGAAATACTTGATATCTTCTATAATGGACTAACCGATGCTTCTAGAGATTACTTGGATAGTTGTGCTGGTTGTGTTTTCAGGGAAAGAACTGTTGATCAAGCTGAAATTCTATTGAATAATATGTTTACCAATGAAAATAATTGGACACTTCCTGAACCAACTCCTAATCCAACTCCAAAGAAAAGGGGTATTCTATTTCTCGGTAATGAAGATATGCAAGAGGCAAAGAAATCTATGAAAGAAAAAGGTATTAAAGCTGGAGATGTTAAGAATTTACCTCCTATTGAAGAAATACATGGTCTTAATTTGCCGCCTGTTGAAGAAACACATGGTCTCGATAACCCGACACATGTAGTAAAGGTAAATTCTCTCTATAGATATGATAAAGCCGAAATCCCTCATGCTAAGTTTGCTAGCCAATGTTTGGATGAATTTAGTAACTTCATGGTTAATCAAGAAGACTTTAATGCTTATGTTGGTAGACAATTGAAACACAATTCTTACATGATTGAACACTTGAGTGATTATATGGCTAATGTTAAAGGTGAACTTAAACTTATTAGTAAACATGCTTCTATGGTTACCACTCAAGTAGAACACGTACTTAAAGCTCAGAATGATTTGCTCAATGAATTGAATAGTAAAAATAATGATAATGCTGTTAGAGTTATGACTAGAGGAGGCAAAATGACTCAGGAGACTTTGTATCCTAAGGGCCACCCTAAGAGAATTGAGCAAGATTCTCAGAGAGCTAATATAGATGCACCTAGTCCTTCTAAAAGGAAGAAAAAGAAAAATGATAGGACTTTGCATGCTTCTAGTGAACCTGTTGTAGACACACCTGAGAATCCCAATGATATTTCTACTTCTGATGCTGAAACACAATCTGGTAATGAACATGAACCTAGTGATAATGTTAATGATGATGCTCATGTTGATGCTCAACCTAGTAATGACAATGATGTAGAGATTGAACCTGCTGTTGATCTTGATAACCCACAATCAAAGAATCAATGTTATGATAAGAGAGACTTTGTTGCTAGGAAGCACGGTAAGGAAAGAGAACCATGGGTTCAGAAACCCATGCCTTTTCCTCCTAAACCATCCAAGAAAAAGGATGATGAGGATTTTGAGCGCTTTGCTGAAATGATTAGACCTATCTTTTTGCGTACGCGTTTGACTGATATGCTCAAAATGAATCATTATGCTAAGTATATGAAGGATATTGTTACAAATAAGAGAAAGATACCAGAAGCTGAAATTTCCACCATGCTTGCTAATTATACTTTTAAGGGTGGAATACCAAAAAAACTTGGAGATCCAGGAGTACCAACTATACCATGCTCCATTAAAAGAAACTATGTTAAAGCTGCTTTATGTGATCTTGGAGCCGGTGTTAGTGTTATGCCTCTCTCTTTATACCGTGGACTTGATTTGAATAAGTTGACACCTACTGAAATATCTTTGCAAATGGCTGATAAATCAACTGCTATACCTGTCGGTATTTGTGAGGATGTGCCTGTTGTGGTTGCAAACGTTACTATTGTAACGGACTTTGTTATTCTTGATATTCCCGGGGACGATAGTATGTCTATTATTCTTGGAAGACCCTTTTTGAATACTGCAGAGGCTGTTATTGATTGCACCAAAGGCAATGTCACTTTTCATGTTAATGGTAATGAGCATACGGTACACTTTCCGAGGAAACAACCTCAAGTCCACAGTATCATTTCTATTGGAAAAATTTCAACTATTACTATTGGAGGTTTTGAATTTCATCTTCCTACTGTCAAGAAGAAATATGATATTCTTATCGTTGGGGACATGCATATCCCCGTTGAGGTAACATAGTGTTATTCAAAAATTCTCTGATTTCATGTTATTCGAAATGAGTTTGTTAACAAGACCTGATCAACCTTGTTAGTGGATTCCTTTTGATGAGCATGAGATGGATGAAGTTAGAAAACACAACTCTCTGTACCCTCTTTTAACTTTCTGTTATTTATATTAAATAAAGCAAAAATAGTATATTCTGTCTGTTTTCTGAATTATCAATGCAATAAAAATACCCCGAAAATAAAAGTTCTCCAAATGCCCTGAAATTTAAATATGATTTTTTCTGGAATATTTGAGAATATCTGGCACTGAGAACACAGCACGGGGAGCAAGGACCTGGCCACGACGGTGGAGGGCGCGCCCTACCCCCCTGGGCGCGCCCCCTGCCTCGTGGGCCCATGGTGGCTCCCCTCCACTTATTCCATCTACCACACACTCCTTCTTCCTCCCCAAAACATCACTAGCCAACTCAAACCAGAGTCCAAGCTCATCTTGCTGCCATTTTCGATCTCCTTGCTCAAAGCTCCATTCACAAAACTGCTTTGGGGGATTGTTTTTTTACTATATACTGCAAGGCAACAGCCTCATAGCCCTTTATTAAAACTAAGAGGTAAAGAATACAAAGTTACAAGATAGAAACAAATAAAGAGAAGAGGCTACTTACAAAGAGAGATTAGGGTAAGGAGGCTATCCAAGAAGTTAGGCTATCTCTATATTTACACTTGATTCTATGAGCTAAAAGAGAAATATCATGAATTAGTTTTTGTTCTTTGGTATGTGACTCCTCCAATGGTCCAATTAGTTTTTGTTCTAGTGCTTTATTCATTGCATATTTTTGCTGCTTAGGTGACCCTGTTCTTGAGCTTGCATGTCAAATTTATGTGGTCAAAAGTAGTTTTGATGCATGATATTGTCTCTAGGCACTTGTAGGAGTAGTTGCTATCAATTTTGTTGAGTTTGGTTCACTTTTATTTTGAAGTTACTAAAAATTTCAGAAATTTTTCAGAGGAAGAAATATGTTTAGGAAAATTTACCAAGGTGGTTCTTCAAGGAAACAAGCACCCAGACTCGCAATACGCGATGCGGGCGAGGAACCACCAAGAGATGCTCAAGTGTGGCCATGTGAATGGCCGTCAGAGGAAATCATGGTTCGAGCGGGAATCAAGGAGGAATTTGAAGCTTATGTGCGTAATGCTGATCTTGAGAGCTTCGAGGCAGATAAGTGCCGTCAATACCTCTATTTAACTGATTCATTGTGAGAAGGTTTAAATTCTCATCATCACGCAATTCTCAAACTGTCCTGTTTGATCTTTATGATAAATCTTATACCATGGACTTAGAAGAGTTTAACACTACTTGTAAACTCCTACAGTGGGGTGATGTTAGTGAACCTCGCAAGTATGAATTTAGAGAATTTTTTGCTAGTATAACCGTGGGGGAATCTAGGGATGTGACGTAAGCTACCATAGGGAGCATTCATTTTCCTGCTATACATTATTTTGCTCTCTTCATAGGTAGATGCATTAATGGTAAAGATGAAGCATGTCACATGTGTGTGCCTGATCTTAGCGTTCTCAGAAGTGCTGTTTTAGGAGATAAACAATACAACTTGGGGGCTATCATTGCACGTAGGTTGCATAATAATCGTATTCATGGAGATTTCTTTGGTGGAATTTATGCAACCCATATAGCTAACTTTCTTGAGATACCCATACGTGGACATGATATTGAGTTGCCTCCTTCTTATCTAGATTATGATGATATGGTTCATCATCAGTTTGTTGAGAGGAACGATCAGTTCCTCCAGTACCGACTAATCTTTGACAGACGATGCATCTATCACGTCGCTCTCCCTGCTCCTACTTTCTTTGACTTTCAAGAAAAGGGAGATATTTATTAACCAGGGAGGAGGCGGCCGAGTATGAGAGGAGGGCGGAAAAAGCTCGCCTCCAAGCTGCAGCTCAGGCAATTGCCGCTGCATCTCAGTATGACCCCAGCTACAACTTTGGATATCCGCCAGGCCAGCCATGGCCATAGACCAACTTAGGCCAAAAGCCTAAGCTTGGGGGAGTACGTATTTCTCACCGACATTACATTCATGTTCACACACTCATGCTAGTTGTTGGTGCTCATACTTTTTCATTGTAATATCCATGCTAGTTTATTTCCCTTCTTATGCTTTCTTCTTGTGTGTTTGATAAACCTTAAGAAAAACCAAAAAAATTTGTTGTAGCTTTTAGTTAGTTTACTTTCCATGCCTATAGTAGTAGTAATTAAAAAGAAAACCCAAAAAGATTTCTCATTCTTCTTTTGCTTGTTGGGAGCTTTCCCGTGTAAATAGTTTTGTTTCTTTTCTGTTTTTTGGGGGTCAAGAGGAGAAGACCATGATTAAAACATTAAGTGGCTCTTATATGCATTATTGTTGATCTAACAAAGAGCCCATATTACCTTGTCTTCTCTGTTGAATTGAATGCTTGCAGATTCCAGCTTAGTCCAATGCACACGCACTATTATTATTATCCACACTATTCGGTCGTGCAAGTGAAAGGCAATAATGATGATTATATGATGAACTTATTGAGATGAGAAAAGCTGGTATGAACTCGGCCTCTCTTGTTTTTGTAAATATGATTAGTTCCTCGTTCCTGATTCAGCCTATTATGACTAAACATGTTTGCAATGACAATTAGATATTGTAGTTGCTTATGCCATGCTTAATTAGCTAGGAGCATATAATGGTTTACCTTGCGTGCCAACATGCTATTAAAATGGTTGTGATGTGGCATGATAGGGTGGTATCCTCTTTTGAACGATTCGAGTGGCTTGACTTGGTACATGTTCACGCATGTAGTTGAAACAAAATCAACATAGCCTCTACGATATTTATGTTCATGGTGCATTATATCCTACTCATGCTTGCATTCGGTGTTGATTAATTTTAATGCATGTTCATGACTGTTGTCGCTCTCTAGCTGGTCGCTTCCTAGTCTTTTTATAGCCTTCACTTGTACTAAGCGGGAATACTGCTTGTGCATCCAATTCCATAAACCCCAAAGTTGTTCCATATGAGTCCACCATACCTACCTATATATGGTATCTACCTGCCGTTCCAAGTAAATTTGTATGTGCCAAACTCTAAACCTTCAAATAAACATTTTGTTTTGTATGCTCGAATAGCTCATGTATCAACTAGGGTTGTCTGTATCTTCCATGCTAGGCGGGTTATTCTCAAGAGGAGTGGACTCTGCTCCTCACTCACGAGAACATGGCTGGTCACCGGGATGCCCAGCCCCATGCTTTATGCAAATCAAATCAAAATAACTGCAAACAAAACTCCCCCGGGACTCTGGTTAGTTGGAGGCACTCGTTGTTTCGAGCAAGCCATGGATTGATGCTTGTTGGTGAAGGGGGAGTATAAAATTTACCATTCTGTTTGGGAACCGCCTATAATGTGTGTAGCATGGAAGATATTTGAGATCTCTCGGTTGTTATGTTGACAATAAAGTATACCACTCAAAATATTATTCATATCTATTTCTAAACCGAGATCTGGCACCTCTACAAATCCCTGCTTCCCTCTGCGAAGGGCCTATCTATTTACTTTTATGTTGAGTTATCATCCTCTTATTAAAAAGCACCAGTTGGAGAGCACCGCTGTAATTTGCATCCATTACTATTAGTTTACATCGAGTATGACTTGACTGGATCTTTTTAACCATGAATTACAATGTCTAGTCAGTCCTTGATCTTTAAAGGTGCTCTGCATTTATGTTTTGCAGTCTCAGAAAGGGCTAGCGAGATACCATCTTGTCATATCATATCATGATTATTTTGAGAAAGTGTTGTCATCCGAGATTTACTATTATTGCTCGCTAGTTGATTATGTCACTAATATGAGTAAACATGAGACCTAGATGTTATTGTGAATATTGTTAGTTCATAATCTTTGCTGAAAACCTGAACGCTGGCTTTACATATTTACAACAACAAGAGCAAACCGAGTTTGTAAAAGTTTTTCTTTATCACTTTTAGTTTATCAACTGAATTGCTTGAGGACAAGCAAAGGTTTAAGCTTGGGGGAGTTGATACATCTCTGTCGTATCTACTTTTCCAAACACTTTTGCCCTTGTTTTGGACTCTAACTTGCATGATTTGAATGGAACTAACCTGGACAGACACTTTTTTCAACAAAACTGCCATGGTGTTATTTTTGTGCAGAAATAAAAGTTCTCAGAATGACGTGAAAATCAACAGAGAATTATTTTGGAATATATAAAAACTACTGGAAGAAGAATCCACGTCAGGGGGCCCTCCACCTGTCCATGAGGGTGGGGGCGCGCCCTACCCCCTGGGCGCGCCCCCGGCCTCGTGGGCCCCCTGACGCTCCACCGAGCTCAACCTTGACTCATATATTCACTTTCGGGTAGAAAAAAAATCGGAGAGAAGGATTCAATGCATTTTACGATACGGAGCCGCCGCCAAGCCCTAAACTCTCTTATGAGGGCTGTTCTGGAGTCCGTTCTGGGCTCCGGAGAGGGGAATCCGTCGCCATCGTCATCATCAACCTTCCTCCATCACCAATTTCATGATGCTCACCGACGTGCGTGAGTAATTCCATCGTAGGCTTGCTGGACGGTGATGGGTTGGATGAGATTTATCATGTAATCGAGTTAGTTTTGTTAGGGTTTGAACCCTAGTATCCACTATGTTCTGAGATTGATGTTGCTATGACTTTGCTATGTTTAATGCTTGTCACTAGGGCCCGAGTGCCATGATTTCAGACCTGAACCTATTATGTTTTCATCAATATATGAGAGTTCTTGATCCTATCTTGCAAGTCTATAGTCACCTACTATGTGTTATGATCCGGCAACCCCGAAGTGACAATAATCGGTACTACTCCCGGTGATGACCGTAGTTTGAGGAGTTCATGTATTCACTATGTGTTAATGCTTTGGTCCGATACTCTATTAAAATGAGGCCTTAATATTCCTTAGTTTCCAATAGGACCCAACTGCCACGGGAGGGTAGGACAAAAGATGTCATGCAAGTTATTTTCCATAAGCATGTATGACTATATTCAGAATACATGCCTACATTACATTGATGAACTGGAGCTAGTTTTGTGTGACCCTAGGTTATGACTGTTACATGATCAATCGCATCCGGCATAATTCTCCATCACCAATCCAAGGCCTACGAGCTTTTCCATATATTGTTCTTCGCTTATTTACTTTTTCATTGCTAGTGTTACAATCACCACAAAACCCAAAAATATTACTTTTGCTACCATTACCTTTTGCCACTGTTACCACTACTATCATATTACTTTGCTACTAAACACTTTGCTGCAGATATTAAGTTTCCAGGTGTGGTTGAATTGACAACTCAGCTGCAATACTTGAGAATATTCTTTGGCTCCCCTTGTGTCGAATCAATAAATTTGGGTTGAATACTCTACCCTCGAAAACTGTTGCGATCCCCTATACTTGTGTGTTATCAGGATTCATCGCATTTTACGATACGGAGCCGCCGCCAAGCCCTAAACTCTCTTGGGACGGCTGATCTGGAGTCCGTTCGGTGCTCCGGAGAGGGGAATCCGCCGCCATCGTCATCATCAACCTTCATCACCAATTTCATGATGCTTGCCGCCGTGCGTGAGTAATTCCGTCATAGGCTTGCTGGACAGTGATGGGTTGGATGAGATTTATCATGTAGTCGAGTTAGTTTTGTTAGGGTTTGATCCCTAGTATCCACTATGTTCTGAGATTGATGTTGCTATGACTTTGCTATGCTTAATGCTTGTCACTAGGGCCCGAGTGCCATGATTTCATAACTGAACCTATTATGTTTTCATCAATATATGAGAGTTCTTGATCCTATCTTGCAAGTCTATAGCCACCTACTATGTGTTATGATCCGGCAACCCCGAAGTGACAATAATCGGGACCACTCCCGGTGATGACCGTAGTTTGAGGAGTTCATGTATTCACTATGTGTTAATGCTTTGGTCCGGTACTCTATTAAAAGGAGGCCTTAATATCCCTTAGTTTCCAATAGGACCCCGCTGCCACGGGAGGGTAGGACAAAAGATGGCATGCAAGTTGTTTCCATAAGCACATATGACTATATTCGGAATACATGCCTACATTACATGGATGAACTGGAGCTAGTTCTGTGTCACCCTATGTTATGACTGTTATATGATCGATCGCATCCGGCATAATTCTCCATCACCGATCCATTGCCTACGAGCTTTTCTTATATTGTTCTTTGGTTATTTACTTTTCCGCTGCTACTGTTACCATCACTACAAAACCCAAAAAAATTACTTTTGCTACCGTTACTTTTGCCACCGTTACCACTACTATCATATTACTTTGCTACTAAATACCTTGCTGCAGATATTAAGTTTCCAGGTGTGGTTGAATTGACAACTCAGCTGCTAATACTTGATAATATTCTTTGGCTACCCTTGCGTCGAATCAATAAATTTGGGTTGAATACTCTACCCTCGAAAACTGTTGTGATCCCCTATACTTGTGGGTTATCAAGAACATTTTCTGGCGCCGTTGCTGGGGAGCATAGCTCTATTGTTTGAGTCACTTGAGATTTATATCTGCTTATCATTATGAAGAACTTGAAAGATCAAAGAACCAAGATTTTTCCCTCAACTACGAGGGGAGGTAAGGAACTGCCATCCAGCTCTGCACTTGATTCACCTTCTGTTTTGAGTAAGCTTGCGACACCTAAACCTGCTTCTGCTATTAATTCTGATAAGTCACATGTTATTGATGATGCCACTTCTGCTATGCATGATACTTATGATGAAACTACTTCTATGCTTGATACTACTGTGCCACTAGGTGGATTTCTTGATGAACAACTTGCTAGGGCTAGAGAATGAAATTATTGAAACTGATAATATTGATGAAAGTGATGATGAAGATTCTCCCCCTAGATATGATTGCCTGTTGTTCTTGAGGGTTATGTTATGGATGAAGAGACTGCTAGAGAGTTTCTTGCCTGCAATGATAGAAGTGATCTTAAGAAACTATTAGCTAAGCATAAAGAAAAATCTCTGAATGCTAGAATGAAATATGATCCTACTTATGCTACTTCACCTATCTTTATTACTGATAAGGATTATGATTTCTGTGTTGATCCTGATATAATTACTTTGGTTGAATCTGATCCTTTCTATGGCTATGAATCTGAAACTGTTGTGGCACATCTTACTAAATTAAATGATATAGCCACCATGTTCACTAATGATGAGAAAACTCACTGCTACTATATCCTTAAATTATTTCCGTTCTCATTAAAGGGTGATGTTAAGATATGGTTTAATTCTCTTGATCTTGGTTGTGTGTGTAGTCCCCAGGATATGATTTACTACTTCTCTGCTAAATATTTTCCCGCTCATAAGAAACAAGCTGCTTTAAGGGAGATATATAATTTTGTGCAAATAGAAGAAGAGAGTCTCCCACAAGCTTGGGGGAGGCTTCTCCAATTACTTAATGCTTTGCCTGATCATCCTATCAAGAAAAATGAAATACTTGATATCTTTTATAATGGACTAACCGATGCTTCCAGAGATTACCTAGATAGTTGTGCTGGTTGTGTTTTCAGGGAAAGAACAATTGACCAAGCTGAAATTCTATTGAATAATATGTTGACCAATGAAAATAATTGGACACTTCCTGAGCCAACTCCTAAGCCAACTCAGAAGAAAAGGGTATTCTACTTCTCAGTCCTAAAGATATGCAAGAGGGAAAGAAATCTATGAAAGAAAAAGGTATTAAAGCTGAAGATGTTAAGAATTTACCTCCTATTGAAGAAATACATGGTCTTAATTTGCCGCTTGTTGAAGAAATACATGGTCTCGATAACTGATACGTCCATTTTGCATCATGCTTTTATATTGATATTTATTGCATTATGGGCTGTTATTACACATTATGTCACAATATTTATGCCTATTCTCTCTTATTTTACAAGGTTTACATAAAGAGGGACAATGCCGGCAGCTGGGATTTTGGGCTGGAAAACGAGCAAATATTAGAGACCTATTCTACATAGCTCCAGAAGTCCTGAAACTTCACAGAAGTCATTTTTAGAATATATAAATGAGCACAAGAAGTTCCAAAGGGGGGCCACACCCTGCCCACGAGGGTGGGGGGCGCGCCCCCTGCCTCGTGGGTCCCCTGGTGGCCCTCCGATGCCCATCTTCTGCTATATGGAGTCTCTCGATGAGGAAAAATCATAAGCAACCTTTCGGGACCAGACTCCGCTGCCACGAGGCGGAACCTTGGCGGAACCAACCTAGGGCTCCGGCAAAACTGTTATGTCAGGGACACTTCCCTCCGGGAGGGGGAAATCATCGCCATCGTCATCACCAACGCTCCTCTCGTCGGGAGAGGGCAATCTCCATCAACATCTTCACCAGCACCATCTCCTCTCAAAACCCTAGTTCATCTCTTGTATCCAATTCTTGTCTCCAAGTCCGGGATTGGTACCTGTGGGTTGCTAGTAGTGTTAATTACGCCTTGTAGTTGATGCTAGTTGGTTTATTTGGTGGAAGATCATATGTTCAGATCCTATATGCATATTAATACCCCTCTGATTATGAACGTGAATATGCTTTGTGAGTAGTTACGTTTATTCCTGAGGACATGGGAGAAGTCTTGCTATTAGTAGTCATGTGAATTTGGTATTCATTCGATATTTTGATGAGATGTATGTTGTCTCTCCTCTAGTGGTGTTATGTGAACGTCGACTACATGACACTTCACCATTATTTGGGCCTAGAGGAAGGCATTGGGAAGTAATAAGTAGATGATGGGTTGCTAGAGTGACAGAAGCTTAAACCCTAGTTTATGCGTTGCTTCGTAAGGGGCTGATTTGCATCCATATGTTTCATGCTATGGTTAGGTTTACCTTAATACTTTTGTTGTAGTTGCGGATGCTTGCAATGCTTGTCCAAGTAAGGACAATACCCAAGCACCGGTCCACCCACATACCAAATTATCAAAGTACCGAACGTGAATCATATGAACATGATGAAAACTAGCTTGACGATAATTCCCATATGTCCTCGGGAGCGCTTTTCTCTATATAAGAGTTTGTCGAGGCTTGTCCTTTGCTACAAAAAGGATTGGGCCACCTTGCTGCACTTTATTTACTTTTGTTACTTGTTACTCGTTACAAATTATCCTATCACAAAACTATCTGTTACCTATTATTTCAGTGCTTGCAGAGAATACCTTGCTGAAAACCGCTTATCATTTCCTTCTGCTCCTCGTTGGGTTCGACACTCTTACTTATCGAAAGGACTACGATAAATCCCCTATACTTGTGGGTCATCAAGACTCTTTTCTGGCGCCGTTGCCGGGGAGTGAAGCGCCTTTGGTAGGTGGAATTTGGTAAGGAAAAATTCATATAGTGTGCTGAAATTTACTGTCACTTGTTACTATGGAAAATAATCTTCTGAGGGGCTTGTACGGGGTATCTTCACCCCGACCAGTAGAGCAAAGAGTTTCTCCTCAACCTACTGAACCTACTGAAAATGAAAATGTCTGCTTTGAAATTCGTTCGGGTATGTTAGAAAAACTGCTAGCTAATCCTTTTGCAGGAGATGGAACAAAGCATCCTGATGAGCACCTAATATATGTGGATGAAGTTTGTAGACTATTTAAGCTTGCAGGTGTGCCCGGAGATGTTATTAAGAAGAAGGTCTTCCCTTTATCTTTGAAGGGAGATGCATTGACATGGTATAGGCTATGTGATGATACGGGGTCATGGAACTACAAACAATTGAAATTGGAATTTCATCAGAAGTTTTATCATATGCATCTTGTTCATCGCGATCGCAATTATATATATAGTTTCTAGCCTCGCGAAGGAGAAAGCATCGCTCAAGCTTGGGGGAGGCTTAAATCAATGTTATATTCATGCCCCAGTCATGAGCTCTCAAGAGAATTGATTATTCAAAAAAATTATGCTCGGCTTTCTGATAACAATTGCACCATGCTCGATATTTCTTGTGTTGGCTCTTTTATGATGAAGACCATTGAATTCAAATGGGATTTATTGGAAAGAATTAAACACAACTCTGAAGATTGGGACCTCGACGAAGGTAAGGAGTCAGGTATGACACCTAAGTATGATTGTGTTAAATCTTTTATGGATACCGATGTTTTTCGTAAATTTAGCACTAAATATGGACTTGACTCTAAGATAGTAGCCTCTTTCTGTGAATCTTTTGCTGCTCATATCGATCTCCTTAAGGAGAAGTGGTTTAAATATCATCCTCCCATAGAAGTAAAAGTAGCTGCACCTATTAAAGTTGAAGAAAAGACTATCACTTATAATAATCCTATTGTTCCTACTTCTTATGTTGAGAAACCACCTTTCCCTGTTAGGATAAAGGATCATGCTAAAGCTCCAACCGTGGTTCATTAAAGCAATATTATAACTTATACACCTCCTGAGCAAATTAAAGTTGAACCTAATATTGCTATTGTTAAAGATCTCTTGTCTGATAATATTGATGGGCATGTTATTCATTTCTGTGATGAGACTGCTAGAATTGCTAAACCATGTGCTAAAGATAAACATAGACCTGTGGTAGGCATGCCTGTTATTTCTGTTAAAATAGGAGATCATTGTTATCATGGCTTATATCATATGGGTGCTAGTGCTAGTGCTATACCTCATGACTTATACAAAGAAATTATGCATGATATTGCACCTGCTGAGCTAGAGATATTGATCTCACAATTAAACTTGCCAATAGAGATACTATTTCACCAATTGGAATTGTTAGAGATGTTGAAGTCTTGTGTGGGAAAACTAAATATCCTGCTGATTTTCTTGTTCTTGGTTTCCCACAAGATAGCTTTTGTCCCATTATATTTGGTAGAACCTTCTTGAACACAGTTAATGCTAAGATAGGTTGCGAAAAGGATGTTGTTACTATTGGTTTAGGTGATATGTCTCATGAATTTAATTTCTCTAAATTTCGTAGACAACACCGTGAAGAGGAATTGCCTAGTAAAGATGAAATTATTGGTCTTGCTTCTATTGCCGTGCCTCCTAGTGATCCTTTAGAACAATATTTGCTAGACCATGAAAATGATATGTTTATGAATGAAAGAAGGGAAATAGATGAAGTATTCTTTAAACAGGAACCCATCCTGAAACACAATTTGCCTATTGAAATCCTAGGGGATCCTCCTCCACCCAAGGGTGATCCCGTGTTTGAGCTTAAACCGTTACCTGATACTCTTAAATATGCTTATCTTGATGAAAAGAAGATATATCCTGTTATTATTAGTGCTAACCTTTCAGAGCATGAAGAAGAGAGATTATTGAAAACTCTGAAGAAGCACCGTGCTGCTATTGGATATACTCTCGATGATCTTAAGGGCTTTAGTCCCACACTATGTCAACACAAAATAAATTTGGAGAAAGATGCCAAACCAGTTCGTGATCGCCAACGACGGCTGAATCCTAAGATGAAAGAAGTGGTAAGAAAGGAAATACTAAAGCTCCTTGAGGCAGGTATAATTTATCCCGTTGCTGATAGTCAGTGGGTAAAAAGGGAGGTATTACTGTCGTTCCTAATGATAAAGATGAATTGATTCCGCAAAGAATTATTACAGGTTATAGGATGGTAATTGATTTCCGCAAATGAAAGAAGGATACTAAAAAAGATCATTACCCCTTACCTTCTATTGATCAAATGATAGAAAGATAATCCAAACATACACATTTTTGCTTTCTAGATGGTTATTCTGGTTTCTCTCAAATACCTGTGCCAACTGATGATCAATCTAAGACCACTTTTACTTGCCTGTTTGGTACTTTTGCTTATAGATGTATGCCTTTTGGTTTATGTAATGCACCTGATACCTTCCAAAGATGCATGCTGGCTATATTCTCTGACTTTTGTGAAAAGATTTGTGAGGTTTTCATGGATGATTTCTCCGTCTATGGATCCTCTTTTGATGATTGCTTGAGCAACCTTGATCGAGTTTTGCAGAGATGTGAAGAAACTAATCTTGTCTTGAATTGGGAAAAGTGCCACTTTATGGTTAATGAAGGTATTGTCTTGGGGCATAATGTTTCTGAAAGAGGTATTGAAGTTGATAAAGCCAAGGTTGATGCTATTGAAAAGATGCCATGTCCCAAGGACATCAAAGGTATAAGAAGTTTCCTTGGTCATGCCGGTTTTTATAGGAGGTTCATTCAGGACTTCTCAAAAATTTCTCGGCCTCTGACTAATTTATTACAAAAAGATATACCATTTGTCTTTGATGATGATTGTGTAGAAGCATTTGAAATACTTAAGAAAGCATTGATCTCTGCACCGATTGTTCAGCCACCTGATTGGAATTTACCCTTTGAAATTATGTGTGATGCTCGTGATTATGCTGTAGGTGCTGTTCTAGGGAAAGAGTTGATAATAAATTAAATGTTATTCAATATGCTAGTAAAACTCTAGACAATGCTCAGAGAAATTATGCTACTACTGAAAAGGAATTCCTAGCAGTTGTATTTGCTTGTGATAAGTTTATACCATATATTGTTGATTCTAAAGTAACTATTCACACGGATCATGCTGCTATTAAATACCTTATGTAAAATAAAGATGCTAAACCTAGACTTATTAGATGGGTTCTCCTGCTACAAGAATTTGATTTGCATATTGTTGATAGAAAGGGAGCTGAGAACCCCGTTGCAGACAACTTGTCTACGTTAGAGAATGTTCTTGATGACCCACTACCTATTGATGATAGCTTTCGTGATGAACAATTAAATGTCATAAATGCTTCTCGTACTATTCCATGGTATGTTGATTATGCTAATTATATTGTTGCTAAATTTATACCACCTAGTTTCACATACCAGCAAAAGAAAAAGTTTTTCTATGATTTGAGACATTACTTTTGGGATGACCCACATCTTTATAAAGAAGGAGTAGATGGTGTTATTAGACGTTGTGTACCTGAGCATGAACAGGAATAGATCCTACGCAAGTGT
Organism: Triticum aestivum; assembly: GCF_018294505.1. NCBI lineage: Eukaryota > Viridiplantae > Streptophyta > Magnoliopsida > Poales > Poaceae > Triticum > Triticum aestivum. Next base: position 61,745,108 of record NC_057797.1, read on the forward strand.
CACTCCGAGGCTTATGGAGGACACCACGCTGGAGATAGAACTGCACATAAGGTATTGCAATCTGGTTTTTATTGGCCTACTCTCTTCAAGGATGCCCATAAGTTTGTCTTATCTTGTGATGAATGTCAAAGAATTGGTAATATTAGTAGACGTCAAGAAATGCCTATGAACTATTCACTTGTTATTGAACCATTTGATGTTTGGGGCTTTGATTATATGGGACCTTTTCCTGCCTCTAATGGTTACACACATATTTTAGTTGCTGTTGATTACGTTACTAAGTGGGTAGAATCTATTCCAACTAGTAGTACTGATCATAACACTTCTATTAAAATGCTTAAAGAAGTTATTTTTCCGAGGCTTGGAGTCCCTAGATATTTAATGACTGATGGTGGTTCACATTTTATTCATGGCGCTTTCCGTAAAATGCTTGCTATGTATGATGTTAATCATAGAATTGCATCTCCGTATCACCCGCAGTCTAGTGGTCAAGTAGAATTGAGTAATAGAGAGCTCAAATTAATTTTGCAAAAGACTGTCAATAGATCCAGAAAGAATTGGTCCAAGAAACTTGATGATGCATTATGGGCCTATAGAACTGCATATAAAAATCCTATGGGTATGTCTCCGTATAAAATGGTTTATGGAAAAGCATGTCACTTACCTCTCGAATTAGAACATAAGGCTTATTGGGCTATTAAAGAGCTCAACTATGATTTCAAACTTGCCAGTGAGAAGAGGTTATTCGACATTAGCTCACTTGATGAATGGAGAACCCAAGCCTACGAAAATGCCAAGTTGTTTAAAGAAAAAGTCAAAAGATGGCATGACAAAAGAATACAAAAGTGTGAGTTTAATGTAGGTGATTATGTATTATTATACAACTCTCATTTAAGATTTTTTGCAGGAAAACTTCTCTCTAAATGGGAAGGTCCTTACGTTATTGAGGAGGTCTATCGTTCCGGTGCCACAAATATCAACAACTTTGAAGGCACAAGTCCGAAGGTGGTGAACAGTCAAAGAATTAAACATTATATCTCAGGTAATCCTATAAATGTTGAAACCAATGTTATTGAAACCGTAACCCCGGAGGAATACATAAGGGACACTTTTCGGAATGTTTCAGACTCCGAATAGGAATAGGTATGTGGTACGGTAAGTAAACCATCTCCAACACAGTTCTAATGGCAATTTTCTTCCGTTTTGGAATATTTAGAAAAATAGAAAAATAAGAAGTAGTCCGGGAAGGACACGAGGGTGGAGGGCGTGCCCTACCCCCTAGGCGCGCCCCCTACCTCGTGGGCACCTCGTGTGCTCTCCGGACTCCGTTTTCTTACACGTCATGTATTTTGGTCGGTAAAAATTCATTATATAACCTCCCGAAGGTTTTGACCGCCGTATCACGCAAAAATCTCCTATTCTTGTTTCGAGCTGTTTTTTGCCAGGGTTGTCAAAGCCAAGCATCATGTCGTCTCCCTCCTCCTCCAACAATGAGGGCAACGATGCTTGGCTAATGAAGATAGAGCTGAAGAGAGAAGAACCCATGGAGATCAACAAGGATGAAGGGATCAAGAAGGCCACAGAGGACCAAGTTCTGGCAACAGAAGACATCCTTCAACTTGATCACAATCTTCTTACCCAACTGAGATCGAATCTTTCAAGATGATTGAGCTAGCTCGTATACAAAACAAGTATCTCACACATGAAAATATTTTGTTGAAGGAGCATATCATCGCACTCAAGGGCATTATCCGCAAGTTGGAAGACCTCCTACGCTCGATGTGCGACTACCCTTCATCACCACCATGTTCTTCACCAACAAAGGAGACATAATCACATGGGTATGGGCACTCCCCTTGGCAACTGCCAAGCTTGGGGGAGTGCCCCGGTATCGTATCAACATCACTTTTATCTTTACCGTTTTTCTTAGTTCGATCCTTTTGATAATATCTTGATCTAGTAGCATAAAGTTTTTAATATGATCTAGTTGTGAGTTTTGCTTTATGATCCTTCTATGTAATCGAGTCTGTGAGCTATATATAATAAAGATTAGTGTTGAGTCAAGGGCTTGATTATTTTTCCATAATCTTGAGTGAATAAAATAAAAGAGAAAGAATAAAAAGAAATAAAAGAGATCATATGGATCTTATGGAGAGTAATGAGCTCACATAGAAAAAGTATGATGATTAAAAGTTGTTGAGAGTTGACAAACATAGTTTTGGTCATCATTGCAATTAATAGGAAGTAATAAAGAAAGAGAGGTCTTCACATATAAATACACTCTTGGGCATCTTTTATGATTGTGAGCACTCATTAAAATATGACATGCTAAAGAGTTGACGTTGGACAAGGAAGACAACATAATGGGTTATGTTTTCTTACATATGAGATAAATTATATTGTCATGGATCACCCAACATGATTGAGCTTGCCTTTCCCTCTCATGCTAGCCAATTCTTTATGCCAAGTAGAGATACTACTTGTCCTTCCAAATATCCCTAAACCCAGTTTTGCCATGAGAGTCCACCATATCTACCTATGGATTGAGTAGGATCCTTCAAGTAAGTTGTCATTGGTGCAAGCAATAAAAATTGCTCTCTAAATATGTATGACTTATTAGTGTGGGAGAAAATAAGCTTTATACGATCTTGTGATATGGAAGAAATAAAAGCGATGGACTGCATAATAAAGGTCCACATCGCAAGTGGCAATATAAAGTGACGTTCTTTCGCATTAAGATTTTGTGCATCCAACCATAAAAGCGCATGACAACCACTGCTTCCCTCTGCGAAGGGCATAACCTTTAGCTTTATCTCCTACCTTACATAAGAGTCATGGTGATCTTCACCTTTCCTTTTTACATTTTATCTTTTGGCAAGCACAATATGTTGGAAAGATCCTGGTATATATGGCTAATTGGATGTGAGTTTTCATGAACTATTATTGTTGACATTACCCTTGAGGTAAAACATTGGGAGGGAAAACTATAAGCCCCTATCTTTCTCTGTGTCCGATTAAGACTTCATACCCATAAATATTACGTGAGTGTTAGCAATTGTGAAAGACTAAAAGATGGTTGAGTATGTGGACTTGCTGAAAAGCTCTTATATTGACTCTTTCCTATGTTATGATAAATTGCAATTGCCTCAATGACTGAGATTATAGTTTGTTAGTTTTCAATGAAGTTTATGATTCATACTTGAAATTGTGATTGAATTGTTACTCTAGCATAAGAGATCATATGACGATATATATATATATTGTTCTAAGAATGATCATGATGCCCTCAATTCCGTATTTTATTTTTATCGACACCTCTATCTCTAAACATGTGGACATATTTTTCGATTTCGGCTTTCGCTTGAGGACAAGCGAGGTCTAAGCTTGGGGGAGTTGATACGTCCATTTTGCATCATGCTTTTATATTGATATTTATTGCATTATGGGCCGTTATTACACATTATGTCACAATACTTATGCCTATTCTCTCTTATTTTACAAGGTTTACATAAAGAGGGATAATGCCGGCAGCTGGGATTCTGGGTTGGAAAAGGAGCAAATATTAGAGACCTATTCTGCACAGCTCCAAAAGTCCTGAAACTTCACGGAAGTCATTTTCAGAATATATAAAAAATAATGAGCGCAGGGGGCCACACCCTACCCACAAGGGTGGGGGCGCGCCCTACCCCCCTGGGTGCGCCCCCTGCCTCGTGGGTCCCCTGGTGGCCCTCCGATGCCCATCTCCTGCTATATGGAGTCTTTCGATGAGGAAAAAAATCATAAGCAACCTTTCGGGACGAGACTCCGCCGCCACGAGGCGGAACCTTGGCGGAACCAATCTAGGGCTCCGGCAGAGCTTTTCTGCCGGGGACACTTCCCTCCGGGAGGGGGAAATCATCGCCATCGTCATCACCAATGCTCCTCTCATCAGGAGAGGGAAATCTCCATCAACATCTTCACCAGCACCATCTCCTCTCAAAACCCTAGTTCATCTCTTGTATCCAATTCTTGTCTCCAAGTCCGGGATTGGTACCTGTGGGTTGCTAATAGTGTTAACTACTCCTTGTAGTTGATGCTAGTTGGTTTATTTGGTGGAAGATCATATGTTCAGATCCTATATGCATATTAATACCCCTCTGATTATGAACATGAATATGCTTTGTGAGTAGTTACGTTTGTTCCTGAGGACATGGGAGAAGTCTTGCTATTAGTAGTCATGTGAATTTGGTATTCGTTTGATATTTTGATGAGATGTATGTTGTCTCTCCTCTAGTGGTGTTATGTGAACGTCGACTACATGACACTTCACCATTATTTGGGCCTAGAGGAAGGCATTGGGAAGTAATAAGTAGATGATGGGTTGCTAGAGTGAAAGAAGCTTAAACCCTAGTTTATGCATTGCTTTGTAAGGGGCTGATTTGGATCCATAGGTTTCATGCTATGGTTAGGTTTACCTTAATACTTTTGTTGTAGTTGCGGATGCTTGCAATAGGGGTTAATCATAAGTGGGATTCTTGTCCAAGTAAGGACAGTACCCAAGCACCGGTCCACCCACATACCAAATTATCAAAGTACCGAACGCGAATCATATGAACGTGATGAAAACTAGCTTGACGATAATTCCCATGTGTCCCCGGGAGCGCTTTTCTCTATATAAGAGTTTGTCCAGGCTTGTCCTTTCCTACAAAAAGGATTGGGCCACCTTGCTGCACTTTATTTACTTTTGTTACTTGTTACTCGTGACAAATTATCCTATCACAAAACTATCTGTTACATATTATTTCAGTGCTTGTAGAGAATACCTTGCTGAAAACCGCTTATCATTTCCTTCTGCTCCTCGTTGGGTTCGACACTCTTACTTATCGAAAGGACTACGATAGATCCCCTACCACTACAAAAAAATACACTTCCGTGATGATACGTGTTTGTCACAGTACGTCGCGTTTTTTGTCATGCATGTACATCCATGACAAATTTATGATAGTATCAGGATAGTCATACCTGTGCTGTCATAGAAGTGTTCCATGACATTACCAAAATTATCATCATGGAAGTTTCCACTTCCATGACGATAAATCACGCGTCACAGAAGAGCTTTCGTCAAGGGTGACCAACACGTGGCATCCACCGTAACGGAACACCGTTAAGCTATCAGGTTGGGTTTTGGATCCGATAACCCGTTAACAGCCCCGACCAATGGGGATTTTCCACGTGTAAAATCATCATTGGCTGGAGGAGACACGTGTCAGGTCCGCGTTGGCACATGTGTCACTCATCCAATGGGCGAGACGCGCCTATGATATGTTGACACGTGGACCGGCCCATCAAGTTTAAATGGGCCGGCCCAACTAAAGGCCCACGAGATTTTGCGGACCATAATGGGCCGGCCCAGCTAAAGGCCCACGAGATTTTGCGGACCATAATGGGCTGGCCCAGCTAAAGGCCCACAAGATTTTGCGGGCCATAATGGGCCGGCTCAGGTAAAGGCCCACAAGATTTTTGTGTGCCTTAATGGGCCGGCCCAGGTAAAGGCCCACGAGATTCTTGTGGATCATAATGGGCTGACCCAGCTAAAGGCCCACGAGATTTTGCCGACATTAATGGGCCGGCGTAGCTGTAGGCCCACACGATTTTGAGGACCCTAGTAGGCCGGCCCATTAACTGGCTGCCATGTTTTGGGCCAAATGCCGGCCCATATTTGATCCAGTCCATTAACGGCCTGCCACGCTCCGGGCAATTCAGGAAGTTTACCACAGAATCTTCTTCAAAAGCATTGCCTTTATTCTACATTTTGTTAAGAGTAAATATAGATGTGATAATATACGAAAAATGGAGAATATTTAAGATAAGATGAAGAGTGATGCTACATAACCAAGTAGTTATAAATGTAAGTGCAACGATACAGTCAAAAGGTACAACCAAGAGCAATGCACAGCTAAACTTCTTCAGTACCAACCTTATGGTAAGAGTAAATATAGATCTGATGTGTAGAAAATGGAGAGCAAAGGAAAATAAGCTGCAGAGTGATGGTACATGAACAACTACCTGTCATTATAAGTACATTGATAAAGGACAACATGTACTTACAAGAACAATGCAGAGCTAAAAAACATTGGCATTGGATATATTCTACACTAATGTAACCATTCATACAGATCAGATAATTTGGAGCGAACAATTGATAAGCAAGCTATCATGCATACTGCTGTCACATAATGAACCAGGTATGTATGCAAGTACAGTGATACAGGACAGCAGGTACTAGCAAGAGCAAAGCAGCGGGCAGCATATTTGCGATATTCTATCGTTCTTGTCAAACCGGAATTCTTCTTTGAGCAGATTTCCTGCAAAAAAGATCCATAAGGCACATGCGGAAAAGTAGAAGTTCAAATTGTCATGTGATTTCATAGACGGTACCTCATCCTGGGAACGAGACCAGTGCCTAACAAGGTTTTTCCATTCAATGTCTTCTAAATTTAGCACAGGAGACTTCACCAGAAATTCGTTTATAGACTTGCCATCAAAGTGTGATTTCCTCATGTAACACCGATACTACTGCAATGCTTCCTTGAAAATCACAAGCAAGATTTGCTCGTCATGACTATCTAGATTGACCCTCGCCTAGTTACAACAATGTAAAGTAAATCATTGATGTGTTCAATCAGTAGAAAACAGGAAAATAATAACCATGAATAATAGCACTTACACGTAAGTTGGACAGGAAGATGTGAAAATGGTGTTTGTCTTCACAATAATCTTCCCATGATGGGAATATATGCACGTAGTCCCTAACAACATTGAAAGCATTGTCTTTTAAACTGGGAATAAATGGAATGGGGTTCCAATCTGCAGGAATTGGCCGTCTCTGCAGTTGGGATAGGTCTTCGGCCGGTGGACTTACTGTACTTTTTGCTGGAGTGAGATTTTTCTGTGGTACAGCTGGTGCTATGGCAAATGAAATCGGTATACCTTTTGCTGGAGTGCAGGTCCTATGTGGTGGGGCTAGTGGTGTGGCCAGTGAAGTATGGGTACAGTCTGCTGGAGTCGGTCCTACGTTTTGTGTCACTGGTTGTACAACCAATATAAGTGGGGTGCTATCTGATTTCTCTGGCACCACCACATTTTTCAAGGACTTTGCTGGTGCTCCTTCAGGTTCAGCAATCACCCTCTTCCTTTTTGATGTCTGATGCACAAGAATAACATTTGAGTGGAAAAACATGGTATGATGACAGATGGAATATGTATTGATAATGGATGGGCATGGCATCTCGACATATATGATGAGTAAACTAAGCAGATGGCGGTGCAACAAAGTAGAAGAAATGCAAGACAACATATGCAAGATACCCGCAATCAATAAAACATTGACAAATTAGAACAGGCACCTTGATGGGTGAACAGGAAATGCCATCTGCCTTTGACTCCTCGAGGTTAGAATAGTCATTAGGATCATATTCTGAACAAGAATCAACAGGTGGGGAGCGTATGAGTTTCATTGCATCCAGAATGGCACTCAATGCCTTGGTGCCAATTTTGTAAGTCATTGCAGTGTTTAGCTTCAAGAGTGGACTGCTGCTAGTGCGACACAAAGCAGCTACACATATCATAGTGTAGATATAACGGGAAAACCTTAAGCATCAGAGTAAAGTCAGCAAAGTGGAACTTGCTGGAATATATGTGCTAGTATTGCCGGTACGGCTAGAAAGGCTTCGGATACCGGCTCTCTTCAAGTGAAGGTGCGGTACTGTTAATATTAGTGTAACTCCCAAAGGCGACATAGCTCCCTGCATTTCCTTGCTATTCTTATAGGATTCAAGTGGGCAGGCCACTACAAATCCTATTCCTATGTTTACAAGATCCTACGAATGAAAGAGGCTCAAAGTGTCCATCACAACCGACCGTATAGACCTCTACACTGCAAATGTCCCTGCTCATCTTCAATACAAGGAACATACTGTACTACTATCATACTCCCTCCGTTCCAAAATATAAGTCTTGGTAGAGATTTCCACTATGGATCACATACAGATGTATCCCGATACATTTTAGAGTGTAGATTCACTCATTTTGCTCCATATGTAGTCCATGGTGGAATCTATACAAAGACTTGTATTTAGGAATGGAGAGACTACATATTAAAGAAGAACGGAAGAGGAACATGGTAAAGAAGAGCAAGCAGATTTTGGATAATAAAATGTTGGTTGCGCAGTGCCCACACATGATGAACCAGAGCGCATTAAGAATGCAACTCCTAGCTGTCTCTCGACCATTTCAGGTGGTTGGATGAAGATCCTACGTCTCCTAACCCTTCTTCTTCCTCGTCTCTGATTCTTCCCATACAGAACACCGCACGGGCCGCCGGCCGGACCACCGGCCCCCACCGCCTGTGTTCCTCCGGCACCCCCACCCCCACCCCAACCCCCACCCATGTCGAGTTTTCTTCATTCAGCGAGGCCCCACAACCACCCGAGCCCTTTCGATCGCACTGGCGAACTCCGGCGAGCTCTGAAAAATCGACTGACCCAATTTTGAAATTTAGTCTACTGTGATTTAACTAGTGTGGAATATAAAAGGGGAAACCATAAGCATTGGGAGTATACTGTTGAGTGTGCCATGGCGGATCTAAAGGTGCAAATCGGACAAAGGCAACTTCGCAACCAAGACAAGAAATTAGAGTAAAGTAGTGGCAATCTATTTTCTTGCTGCGATAAATAAGTTGAGCAGATACGAAAGAGTATCGCCTCTGGTGCGGCGCCGTGTGCGCATCTGCTGAGAGTTTGACGGTGCTGCAGTAGCGATGGCTGTCGGCAGCGTGGAAGCGGATCTAGGAGGTTAGACGGTGGCGGCAGGGCGCGGTGGACGAGAAGGTCGTAGGAGCGGCGCCGACAAGGTGGACGACGGCGGGGATGAAGCGAGAGGACGGGATGCAAGGATCCTGGTCCGAAGCCGTGGATGAGAGAGGTCGATCTCTTGTAATGGACGGCAGTGTCGGGGTATCAGCTCCGGCATGGTGGAGGAGGACGACGGTGGATGGGGTGGCGGACGGCGGCGGACAGAGGAGGGTGGGGTGGAGAGGGTGTTTTGGCGCCCACGGAGTATGAATGGGGAAAAGGGAGGTAGAGAGGAAGGGGGGAACCATGTATTCAGGGCGCGCTTGTCTCAAATGCGAGGAAATTTACAAACTTAGCCCCCGTTTCAAATTTTTACTACATCACAGCAACATTAGTCGGTTGGGGATAGGACAGTAATCTCGCATACACCTGAATATTTGCCGACGAGAGTTTGTTTTTGGCGCCCACCGTGTATGAATATGAATCGGGGAGGGAGTCGATTTCGGCCGAGGACACACTGTGTTTTGGCGTCCACCGTGTATCAATCCGGGTGAGAGGAGGCGGTTACGTCACGTTTGGGTGAAATTACAAACCTACCCCTATCAAAACCTATAGAAATCCAATATATAGGCTTTGCATGGCATGGATAGGCAGTAGTGGTTTCCATCTCGCAGGTTTTGGTTTCGGGCGGTTACTGCGACTTTCCCCGCTTCGTTCAAATTTTGCAGAGTGCACGTTTACCGTGCCAACTCAATTCGAATCCCGTTTGTATTCTATTTTTTCGGGCGGGATCCATTTTCAATTGGAATTACATTCTATATACATCAATTTTTATATATACTTTCAAAAGCACAACAAAGAATTCTGCTCCTTTATATGTATAATATGATTTACAAATACAACGATCTCAAAATCTTAAGGTTGAATTCGAATTTTTTTAACCAAATTATGTTCTACTAAAATGTATGGATCGGTAATATCTACATATTAAATAACATAGATGTGCGTGAATTCTTATGAGTATGCATGTTTGATAGATCAATTTTGGTTCGAGTATGGATTACATGCATCATCATCTCGAATTCAAATATTTGAATCCCTTTTTTGTTCACTCCTTTCACGCCCATCTCTCTCGCATGCATGCTCCATCAGGTAGCTATCACTCTCTTTTCTCCAGCTCACCCGCACGCTCACTTCATGTTTCTCCTATCCTCGCAAACATGGTCTCTCGACGTCTCCCTTGAGAAGTGTCACACTCTCCCTATCATTATACATTACACGGTTTTCATTATCTCTCACGTCTCTACTGTTCTCTGGTATCACTCGGTACCTAAGCTTTCTTTTTCACCGCCACACACACAGTCTCCACTCGTCTTTCACTTTGTCTTTCTCTCTATGGGATTCTCTCACACACCCTATATGTCTCTACATATGACTCATACCACTAAAATTACTCTCTCTCTCTCTCCTGTAGACACAACATTTGTTGCGGTCTCCTTTTCGTCTCCATCCCAGACTGACATTATTCATTTGTTTACCGATCAGACAACGCCGGCTACCGTCTCCTCTCTCTCTCACAGACACACACACACAACTCCTACTTCCACTCCCCTTCCCGACTACCGTCTCACACACACACACACACACACAAAACTCTCGGTTTCGCACCCCGACTCGTATTTCTCTCACAAACATTTATCGACTAGCTAGCCTCCAGATAGGTTTATACACCCGCACACTCGTGCTTCCACCATCGCATACATGTCTGCCTCCCGCTCCTTGTATCTATGTAGATTTTTCTTCCCTTCTTGAGACACACCCTCTCGATCGTGCACACACACACACTATCGCCTCATTTTAAGCTGATACCTATCACACACACACACACACACTCCTTGTGTCTTTGTCACACATGCACTCCGTCCTTCTCCACTATCCCTCTCTCACACACACATGGGCTTTTTGCAACAACTAGCAAGATGCCCATGCGTTGCACGGAACATCAAGATGCATTTGTATGAGTAGTTTATCTTGTGGGGGAAAAGGATGAACGATGGAAGGCCTTATTTGCAAATGTGGAGAGGGGTGTGGGTATCTTTTTGCAAAATTGCCATAGTTTCCTTCCTATCCGTCAGATATAGATCGGACGGCCTATATTGCAGGATGGCAGGCACACGATCATCACCGACAATGCTTTTTATAAGAGTAGGGATAAAAAATAGAGTTGGTGATGATGGTGGGCCTGCCATCCTGCAATGTAGGTCGTCCAATTTATATCTGACAGATAAGAAGGAAAATATGGCAATTTACCCGCACTCTTCACCACATTTGCAGATAAGGCCTTCCCTCGTTCATCCTTTTCTCCCACAAGATCTTGATGTTCCGCGCAACGCACGGGCATCTTGCAAGTAAGAGTAGAAATTAGACATATACCACTTCTCGAATCTTGAAACAAATAACATTCCTCCTTTATCTCATCAAAACCGCCAAAGGAATCTATTTTGAGTGAAACATAACATATTTTTAGTGATATACGTATTTCAAAACTAGACTTTTTTCTATCAAATCGGTGAATATGTATTAATCTACTCTGATCGTGTGGCAACGCATTGGCACATTGCTAGTAGTTATTATAATTTTTTGGACACCAGACAAATGGTGGAGTACATATACGAAGAGAAGAGGCGCACGCACGCAGTCGACCTCTCGCTGTCTCGCACACATGAGTGTTATGTAAAGGCAACGTTAACAAATAAACCCTAAAACCCTAGGTACATGATTGCTGCATTCGCGGGTACAGGGTACGTGGTGGAGCAAATTTGTAGGAATAGTCAGCTGAGCACGCCTCCTCGCCGCGTAATTGCTTTGACACGGACGCGACCTCTCATAGCGCAGGCATTGAACCGGCGCGCCGACCAAGAGGGCCGCACTCGCTGTAGGCCCGGCTAAGCACGCCTCCTCGCCGCGTGCCCGCGTGCAGCCAGCTTAAGACTGCCCCGCCTGCCTTCATCGAACCCGCGCGTGTGCCGGCAACACGTCCTTTCACGAGCCGGCAGGCATTTTAGAACACAAAAAATGACTAAAATATAATTAATTTACGCATGGTCTTGAATAGTTGTGCTCGCACTGGTAGCAGGAACTAGTAGAGGATTTTCTTTATTTATAACTCTCCTCACATTTTTTTGGCTTTGAAGTGAATCATGGTTGTGGACATTATGTATGAATGTGCAGATATCTGTGAACATGAGTTTGATGTGGAAGTTGAACTTGGAATGTCAGGCTTGCGCGTGAACTATACCATGTCCAATGCTTCGTCTATTATTGTTTGGAAAGTAATTGCTGTTATTACATGACCCGAAAAAATACATTTTGTGCCACATCAGTAGATGCACGGACATCACAACAGGTATGCTGACTGGATAAACATTTGAACCTAGCTATTATGAAGGAAATTTTGTATTGACAACAATTTTAGATAGCAGGAGACGCCTAGCCTACTCTGCCTCTGCTAGCTTATTTCTGGCTTCTTCCATCTCTTCTTTGGCTTGGGTGAAGAGAGCATCTGATTGCTCTTTTCGCTTCTTCAGGGACTCAGCTACATTCTCAAGGGCTGCTGCATGCTTTCTTTCAGCCTTTACTAATGCCACGAGGACACGAACAACTGACGACTCCACCTGGCTTGTGTGTAATCCAGCATCATCTGGGAATTTGCACCTTGTGTCTAATCCAACATCATTAGGGAACTGGCACCTTGTGTGTAATCCAGCCTCATTTTGGAAACATGATCTCGAGGTTGACCATACTTCCCTCCTCGCAGGAACTGCATCCTGACATGAAGTTACTTCTTTTTTAGATCAATACTCAGAGAAACCCAGATCCATTTAGTAGAAGCCAGATAAACAGAACTCGGAGAAGTGAATTCAAAAGGAAAAAAATAATAAAAACAGACTACAAGGTGAGAACACCCACTTCCTACATCAAGCTAAAAACGAAAAGCATTAGGATGATTAAGACTCTTCTTATTAGACATCAAAGAACATCACGCTTAAGAGAAACAGAAACTACAACATATACACATCGAAGAACACGAGGCTACACGAAAGTAATTGAAAGGGTGTTACTTACCAAAGCTCGTTTTACAGGTTCGGTGCAACTCCTCTTTAACTTGCCACGCTCCTTGAAGATGTCCCGAATATCCCGTGTTTGGTCTTCATTGCTCCTCTGCATGTTCGCACTCGTAGTTTTAAAATCTCAACATGGCAAGAAAAATATAGTACTAGTAATACTCGCGCATCTTGTGGGCAACATTAAAGCACTCGTCTGCCATGTTAGAGCATCTCCAACAGAATCGCAATGCGCAGCGCTTTAAAAATCTCAACATGCTATCTCTACTCTCTTCTCTACTGTTATATTTATTTTATATTTTATATTTAATATTTATCTCTACTTCCTTTACTGTCTACTTTTTTTTCTTGCAATATAGGTCATCCGATTTATATCTGGCAGATAGGAAGGAAACAAATGAGAATTTTGCAAAAAGATACCCATACCCCTCTCTAGATTTGCAAATAAGGCCTTTCCTTGTTCATATTTTTCTCCCACAAGATAAACTACTCATACAAATGCATCTTGATGCGTGCAACGCATGGGCATCTTGCTAGTTCTAAAAACCTTTCCATCATTTGCCACACTACTGGTTGCAGATGAAAAACCTACCCATGCACAGCGCGATACAAGAGTGACGCACAATTACAAGCTGATATTCTGTTGGACAATGGAGGCTATAACCAATTACTTTTACGGGAACAATAGCACCTAGGAAATTTGAAGGGTAGGTATGAACAAAATTGGAACTGCACATGTACTGCTAAGTGATTCAATACACACATTACCAATCGAGGAGGAGAACAATAGTCGCGGCGGCCTCTATGAGTCATGGTCGGCAACGGGAGTCAGTTCATTGTCCACGACGGTGGTACTTCTGCGCTTGGCGTCGGCTTCCGGGAAGCAGATCCGAGACCGTGGAAGACGATGCCGGGGAAGAGGCTCCATGTATGACGACGACGGTGGACCGGCTCCAGTGCGGTGTACGAGGTCGTCGATGAGGCAGATGCGCTGCGGTGGACGAGTGCATTGATATAAAGGGGAGGAGCACGAAGGCTGCGGTGCCGTGGAGAAGTCTATTTTGCGGTGGGGATAGAAAATGGGGAGTATTCAGGTGTACTACTGTAGGTGCCGGGGTGGGGTTGGCTGGGTAGGGTGAACCTGAAGTTACGAAAACAGCCCCCTACCAAGCGTCATCCGTAGGCCTATTCCGAAGGTTATGATGGTAACTTCCCACTGCTCGAATCAGGGTCACGGGAGATTTTCCCGCCGACCTTAAAATTTTGTGACACTGGACTCCCCGTGTGGCATGTTGAGTGATTCGGCTAAGCAACTAGCGAGTAGTAGTAGTAAACTCTGCATATTAGGTTTGACCGAAGTCAAACTTCCTAAAGTTTGACCAAGTTTATAAAAAATATAAATATTTACCATAACAAATATGTATGATGTGAAAGTACATTCAATAATGAATCTAATGGTATTTATTTGTTATTGTATATGTTAATATTTTTTGTTATAAGCTTTCTGAGAGTTTACAAAACTTGACTTTGACCAATGCTAATACGCGGACTTAAATAAAGACGGAGGGAGTACACATTTGTTTTCTTAGTTTGTAGTGAACTAATCATTTGTTGAAATTGTGAAATAAATATATTAGGCTATTGACTTCGAATGTAATGGTCTATACAATTCAATAGTTACAATCATTGTCGAATCCCAAGATGTATACAAGGTCTATAGTACTTCACAACATGATCAAACTCACATAATCCTAGTCAAATGAGAATCTAAATGAGTTTCATAGTTATTACTTTGTAGGATGCAACAAAAACAACCATAACTCTACATCAACCATTATAGAAGCAACATTTTGACATATCCCAATGTGTGAATGAAACATGCAGAGAGAGCTTTTGAAGATGGAGCAGATAGGGTGGGAAAGATTGTATGTATGTGGACGAGAGAGTAGGAGACAAACCTAACGAGACACAGAGAGAGATAGAGAGAGAAAGAAGTTAGGTTTGTGAGAAAGATGGATACATGTAATATACATGGGATGCGTGTGCATCTGGATTCTGTATACGTGGAAGGAGAAGAGATAACATGTTTGATGAGAGAGCTGGAAAAACATGGACAAGAGGGGAAGGATCTCGTGGGTTGAGGGATTGACAATTTTGTGCGGGGAGAGAGGGATTGGTAATTTTGTGCAAGAGAGAGAGAGAGAGAGGGTGGGGGAGGAGTCAGTCAGCCGTCGTCACATCACCCTGCTTCCAAATGACCCCGCATTCTCTAGCGCAGTGTGGTCGCCGTCTTTGATCTGCTCGATGCCCTCTTTGAAGATTGAGGTGTTGTGCATGTTGGGGTGCAAAGAAGCACAAGCGAGAGTGGTCGCCGTATAACCTTGGATGGGGATGAATTGTGTGCTCGGGGGAGTGTGTGTGTTGTGCTGCATGCGTCTTTGTTTGTGTGTGTGTGTCAGATATTGAGAGAAAACAAACCTAAGGAGAGAAATGGGTATTCACGAAGAGATTGTGCGGGCCTTGAGGTGGGCAGGGGCCGGGTGAGGGTGTCAAAATGTGTGCGTTGATGCATGTGTTGCATGCAACCGTGCAAGGGACGGACGAATCGAGAGAGATGGTTGTTGTGTTACGGATGCTCCTCTCTCTGTCTCTCTCTCTCCCTCTCTCTCTCTCACACACATACACACACAAGTAAGGCCCTGTTTGGTTCCAAATAAGTCACCAACTTATAAGTCGAAAAGTGCAAAAAGTGACTTATTTTGCCAAACAGACTCAACTTATAAGTCACCCCAACTTATAAGTCATAAGTTGCTCCACCCCAACTTAAAACTTATAAGTGACCCCTTTTTACGTGGGTCCCATCACCTTTACATTAAAAAATAAGGTGGGAAGGTGTGGTCAGGTGACTTATAAGTCAGATGACAACCAAACAGGCGTGACTTATAAGTCAGTGATTTTAAGTCACCTGACTTATAAGTCAGGTGACTTATTGGAACCAAACAGGCCCTAAACTAGAAGACCGTTCTCTCATGTATACACAACGTATCGACATCTATCTATGTCTCACTCATGCATTATCATTTGCACATTCAGACCTCTCTATGCCTGTATCACACACACCGTCTCCACATTGCCCTTCCGCCACAACACCCATATGGACACATACACACGTTCTCTCTTAGTCACACACACAAAATCAGTATTAAAAAAACTAGGGCGCACCTAAAACGTCCAAATTCAAATAAACACGAACTAGAGCTAAATTCAAATATATGGAAATATTGCAGCATCAAGAACTTTCACAGGAAAAAAATTTGAGTAATATTCGAGGATTGTTTTCACACACAAAAAGGTTCGGTGGATGTCCTTCGAGCACGACACGGTGACGCACCGTTCGATCGACGCGGGGCCGCGGTTCACGCGCTTGCACAGGATTCCGTATTGTGGTTGTGGTGCTAACTAATAAAAGCGCTGCCTAAGTCTAATGTTTACGTGTACTAGTACGGTTTTCTTTTAAGTTTGACCAACCTTATATATAAAAAACTAAAGTAAGCTCCCACACGCGCACTCATCAATATGCCGGCACCGTTGTGCATGCCGGCGCCCGCCTGCTCTGGCCAACAATTTCTCGCCCATCACCGCCGTGTCGCCGCCATCCCTGTGCCATGAAGCTGAAGGCTCGCCCGCTCACATCGTCTACAGTCCCTCCTCACGATGCCGCCGCGCTGCCAAGCACGCGAGCAGCTGGTGGAGCCGCGTCTATGCACGCAGCATACAAAGAGGAGGACTAGCGCGTGCTCCAGGACGCCGGCAAGGAGGAACTACCATGTCATTGTCATCTCCGGCCGCGCGGAGGAGGCGCACATGGTGGCTGTCATGGCGGAAGCCGGTCGCGCGCGCGTCGAGCCCGCAAACCGGGTGCGGACGCGGAATCTACCTTTGAGACCTTGAATGCCACGTGGATCCTGCAATCTGAAGGAGCAATTTGGGTCAGTCGACTCATGTGAGCCGTTTGATGCAACATGGATGGCTAGAAGGGCTTCTTCCACCTCTTCTGCCGTCTTCTTCCTTCGCTCCATCGAACTTCTTTCACAAATCGACTGACCCAAATTATACTACTAGTACGAACGTATTAAGTACAGTAGGAACACGAAGATACGAGCAGTAGTACCAACTGCAAGAAGAACAGTAGTAAGACATAGTACTAGTACTACTGTATGTACTAAAGAGTTCAAATAACGAGAAAGAACATAGGCATAGTTCTGCTGGGGCCTCGGCACAACACACCCTTGAAAATAAACTAAGCAACTAGTCCGCTTGACACTACAGTAGAACCAGCATGAGCGACGACACTGCCACCTACTCGGAGTCTGAGTCCACGTCCTCGACTTCGTCCTCATCCCTCTTCCTCTTCCTCTTTGCTGACGCTTCTTTGCTTGAACCGGACACTGGGCTCTGCTTCTTCATCCAACCCTTATAGATATTTAAACAAAGGTAGGCATCCATTGTTGTGTACAGGATGTGATCTTCATCTAATGTCTTTGACTCCCATGCATGATGAAACTCATGATGAGGTTTCTTCAGTTTAGCGTACGAATGATCAATCATGGCTGCTGCCAGGGTCAGCATTGAAGGTTGAGAGGAGGACACCAGGCTTGCCTTCTGGAGATCGAAGGGCTGGCCTACAACGAGACCTATCCGACGCAGGACATCCCTGTCATTCTTAAAGCCTACAGTAACGAATTTCACTCTTTTGTCCTTGAGGAAGTTCTTAAAATCCTGGCACTCAATGTCGGCATGGCATATGTGGTAGACCAAGCAAACGTTATGTACGCAAACCTAGATCACGGTGGGCTTCTTCTTCTCTTCGTCCTTTAGATCCTTCTCTCGTCCTAGTATTGTGGTGTACTCGACATCTAGCCCAGCGACCCACTCATCCATTGAATTGTTGAACATGCGTAGGAAGCGAGCAAGCCATGCTTTCACCGTCTCAGATCCACGTGTGTAGATGATGATGAACTGATCGCCGGTGATGGCTCTAACCTGGTACTCAGCGGCGACCATGGAGATTTGGGAGGCCATGGATTTTGGAGGAGGGTTAGGAGAAGTTGAACCATTGTACCCCGCAAAAAAAATGGGAGCGAACTAATGTGAAAGGACGGGACGACTGGGAGCGAACTGTTGTAAGGTAGAAGACGGGGACGAGTAGGGCGTGCGAACAGCGTGGGGTTGCTGGCTTGCCCGGTGGATAAACGGCTGCAAGCCCCCAAAGAGTTCTCGAGAACTATGTGGGACCCACTAGATGTCATGTCTACTAGACCCATATCGTAGGCCTGACGGCATAGCCTCTGCCTGTTTGCACGCCATGCCGGCGCGTGGATGTAACTTCACTTAATTCCGTCAAACGTCGCGCCTCCCACGACCTTCGCCTCCCTCGCGCGGTAGCGCCCTTTGAGACTTCTACCGGCTATAAATGAGCAATTTTTTTGCCTTTTTTAGACAAGCAATTTTTTTGCCTACTCCGCATGCATGATACTCCCTCTGGTCCTTTTTACTCCCGTCAACCGTTTGCAAAGTGTTTGACCAAATTTATACTTTTTTTGAACACCACCTTATATTAATTAACCAGCCACACCAGTACACTCATTCGATACATTATTCACCACACAGGGCGGTATGTTACTTACAAGAATACCATCTAATCTATCGTCAAAGCTATACTTAGCGATTAAGTGTGCCACCTTATTGGCCGAACGGCTAATCTTTGACAATTGAAGATTGTTGATCAACTTTGAGATGCTCAACGCTTTCATCTTCAGGTCACGCATAGCAAACCTGTCATAGTCCCCCGATGCAAGAGACGCTACCACAAAAGCGCAACCAGTCTCTAAAATTACAGGATTATGAAGAGAAATACCTATGTAGAGACCGGCAATGCAAGCCCTAAGCTCCGCTTCCTCCATGCTTTGACAGGCATCAATGAAATCCCACGACCAAATTTATACTAAAATTATCAATATCTACAATACTGATTATAATGAGTATAAGAACTACGTTTTATAATGAGTGTAAAAATATTGATTTGACATTGAGAATGTTGACACATTTTTCTATAAGTCTGGTGAAAGTAGAGGTACATTGACTTCAGACAAAACTTAAATGCACAATGCAGACTAGTTCCTCCATCCAGGTGCGTGCCATGTCCTATCTTGTCATCACAACAAGGTTAGCTATTAGAGTACCACTACCTCCCTTCTAGTTTAAAGGGCTCGATTCAAAATTTTCACCTACTCTTAGCAAGATAGTAGAGGCGGTGAAATAGTTTTTGAAGTCTGCAAAAGTACTCAACTAGTGTTGTTGTTCTTCACAAAAAACGTGTTTACCAATGCATGCATGAACAATAGTTACTCTAACCCCCTCTCTTCTTTAATTCTTTACCACATCAGCATGTTTGCTATTCCCGTGTGCATGATACCAGCTAAGATACCACCATGATGGCCAACCTTAATCATTGCATGCAATAATTTAGTGCACCTTGAAATATGAACATGTGTGGGGCGTGTATGTTTTTAATGACTTGAGACTATACCTAGCCCGTCATGCAAGATGACTTATTATGCACCGTTCCCCATACCTGCAGGAAGCTCGTTCATCTCCAAATCTTTTCCTCTCCATGTGTGGAAACAATATGCCTGCCAAACTCTCCTTCTCCCTCCGGCGGTCCCACCACTCCTCCCCGTGGGAAAAATCTGCATGCATGACTCTCCTCCCCCACGCTCGTCCAATCCGTTGTGACCAGCAATATTTCCACCCCTTCGCTCCCCCGTAATTTACTCCAACAAATATGCCCACGTAGTTGTTACTTAACTGCGGGTGCATTGGGTCACTCACATGTGGGCCCAACAGGGGTCTGGCCCACATGTCAGTGACGCAACTGGACCTGCAGTTAAGTCAGTGCAGCTCAGTCCATATCTTATGTAGTTGTGCCATTGCTCGCTATAAATACTGCGCCTCCCACGACATCGCTATCTCCTCCCCCTCACGTTCACGTTCATCGCTATCTCCTCCTCCTCCCTCTCACGTCGATCCTCCAGCGACTCCGGCATGATGAACGGGTAGCACATCTCGTACTTGATGTTCTCCACCAAGGGCCAGCAGTGACCGCTGCACGCATCCGTGAGGTGATGCATCATGTCCGCCGGCGAGCCACAAAACGGCATCGGGCACTCATAGCAGTGGACGAAGGGCTCCTTGGAGGCATCGAACAGGCCGTCCATGAAACGGGAGTGGCTGTAGGGGACGTTACGCCAGTTGAATATATGAGCAAGTTACTACGAGATTTAATCCGAATAAGCACAAAATAAATCATGAATTCTACCACGATTTCGAACAGGAAGGACAGAAACACATACGTTGCAACGGGAGCAGCACCGTTGGCGTTGAGGTTGTCGCCCATGTCCAAACACCATGTAGACACGGTCTTTGAGTATGGTTTGTAGTCGTTCCACGCTCGGGCATTAAAGTTTGTAACTATTTTAGATTAGAATATACTACTCCTCCAGTGCTAGTAGTAGAGCAGGGTCCTACTCTACTACTCTACTCAAGCAAGTTAGGGCATAGCACTGTAGGGAGTACCAGTACTGTGATCACTCAAGCAAGTTGTCTGGCATCGACATGACCCTACGCTGCTGGTATGTGTCTCGTAAGTCAAGCGGCATGCTGTAGTCATCATCACCTGTCCACTTCCTGCAGCACATATTCGCTTCTCCATCTTTGTCCGCACATAATCTCGTCCAATCTTCCATCCCCACTAAGGCGCCTCCCCCCTCGTCTGAAACCCAACCACTAACAATGGCAGAACCGAGCAGCGTCCACCGAAAGAGTGGCTGGAATTCACTCCCCACAGAGGTAATCAAGCTCATTGTTTCACGTGTGGACAATCTCAGTACCATGCCGCTCGCCGCGTGCTCGTCGGGGATGTACCGTTTACTCAAAGCCCTCAGGCCGGAGCTTTTTAAGCCAGCTCCTTGCTTGCTGATGCTGCCTGATCTTCAGAAACAATGTGTCACACAGCATAACGATCATAGGGTGGCGAGCATCAACCCCCTTGACTACGATCCGATCCCCAGCAGCCTCAACTACATTAACGGTATGTACTGGGTTGGCATGAACACGTCTTGGATGGTGCTCGTCGATGGTCGCGGCAGCTGGATGCTCGTGGAGGTCTACACCCGGCGATTGATCCCCCTTCCTTCGATTAACACTTCACTGCTTTGGCACCGCGGCCCAGAATACTCGGAAT
Organism: Triticum aestivum; assembly: GCF_018294505.1. NCBI lineage: Eukaryota > Viridiplantae > Streptophyta > Magnoliopsida > Poales > Poaceae > Triticum > Triticum aestivum. Next base: position 61,766,365 of record NC_057797.1, read on the forward strand.
CTTACAGTAGCCAACATGATACCAAGTTTGATTTGCTCAAGGTTGTAATCTGCCAAGTGCCCACAAGATCTGCGAATTATAAAGACTTCAGGCTAATTGCGTTCTTCAACCGCGGTCTCGCCTATCTGACAGGTCACTGCGGTAAGTGGATAAATCTGCACGTCCATCGCAGGATCATACATCCTCCATGGTTCTCTGATGCCATTGAACACAAGGGCTTCATTTACACCGTCGACTCCTTCTATGGCTGGACGTATTGCTGGCCTACTTCAGTCATCACTACAAATGGTTGTTACAGCAGTATGTTACTTTCCCATGACATCATGATGGCTTGCTTATATTACTGTCAACATTTGCTAAAAAAATATTCATGCTCATAACATGTTGTTCTTAAGATTGACTAAATCAAGAGCCCTTTTTTATTTGACTCCAACTTGATATGATGTTGTAGGCCGCCTGGTGTCCCTACCCTTCCTAATCCCAGAACCTTTCAAAGAAAAGTGGCATGGCAGTTGCAGGTGGTTCCTGGCTCGATCAGACGAGGGCGAAAGATTGATGATCGTTCGCACGTACCGGACGTGTTGTTTCGCGGAATACAATCACAGTCACTGCAAGGTCTTTGAGCAGGATCCCAGCTTCCCTGGGCCTTCAGGAATTTTTGACTAGAGGCTGGTAAGTAGCCTTGGTACACGCTCTCTGTTTGTTGGACTGAATTATTCGATTAACCAGGAGATAACCGACGGCAAGGATCATGATGGCAGCGCGGTTTCATTCATCAGGCAAAACTGTGTGTACACAGCATACCATGCGTCTCTGCATGCACCATTGCTACCTCTTGAGCTTGTGTTGGATTTCCCCGAAGAGGAAGGGATGATGCAGCAGAGTAGCGTAAGTATTTCCCTTAGTTTTTGAGAACCAAGGTATCAATCCAGTAGGAGACCACGCGCGAGTCACCTCTATATGAATGCCTCCGGCGGTGTACCGGGATATGCAATATGACAATGATGAATGTGTCATGATAAACAGGATGGTGGAAAGTTGCATGGCAATATATCTCGGAATGGCTATGTAAATGCCATGATAGGTAGGTATGGTGGCTGTTTTGAGGAAGGTATATGGTGGGTGTATGGTACCGGCGAAAGGTGCGCGGTATTAGAGAGGCTAGCAAAGGTGGAAGGGTGAGAGTGCGTATAATCCATGGACTCAACATTAGTCATAAAGAACTCATATACCTATTGTAAAAATCTAGAAGTTATCAAAGCAAAGTATTACACGCATGCTCCTAGGGGGATAGATTGGTAGGAAAAGACCATCGCTCGTCCCCGACCACCACTCATAAGGAAGACAATCAATAAATAAATAAATCGTGCTCCGACTTCATCACATAACGGTTCACCATACGTGCATGCTACGGGAATCACAAACTTTAACACAAGTATTCTTTAAATTCACAACTACTCAACTAGCATGACTCTAATATTATCACCTCCATATCTCAAAACAATTATCATGCTTCAATCTTTTCTTAGTATTCAACACACTTGAGGGAGTCCTGGATTAGGGGGTGTTCGGATAGCCGAACTATACCTTCAGCCGAACTCCTGGACTATGAAGATACAAGATTGAAGACTCCGTCCAGTGTCCGGAAGGGACTTTCCTTGGCGTGGAAGGCAAGCTTGGCGATACGGATGTTCAGATCTCCTACCATTGTAACCGACTCTATGTAACCCTAACCCTATCCGGTGTCTATATAAACCGGAGGGTTTTAGTCCGTAGAACCAACATACACATCAACAATCATACCATAGGCTAGCTTCTAGGGTTTAGCCTCTCTGATCTCGTGGTAGATCAACTCTTGTAATACCCATACCATCAATATTAATCAAGCGAGACGTAGGGTTTTACCTCCATCGAGAGGGCCCGAACCTGGGTAAAACTTCGTGTCCCCTGCCTCCTGTTACCATCCGGCCTAGACGCATAGTTCGGGACCCCCTACCCGAGATCTGCCGGTTTTGACACCGACATTGGTGCTTTCATTGAGAGTTCCTATGTGTCGTCGCCATCAGGAAGGATGCCTCGCCCCGTCTTTAAAGACGGCACCGTTGCTAAAGGAGCTTTGGCTGTCGGCCAAACCCTCCGGCTAGGTGGTTTTCTTATGACCACCTGTTCGGCTTCTACGCCGACGATGACCTCTCGAGCCATCGAAAACAATCTACATGTCAACTCGGAACTTGCCGAGCAGTTAGATCCAATAGAGCTTTCCTCTATAAACGAGCTCTTGGATCGCTTTGCCGCCCTGGGAGTCGCTACGGAATACGACCAGATTGGGCCTAAAACCGATCTGGGAGAGATTAACTCTCCCCAAGCCACCCACCACGTTGCCGTGGTAGAGGGACAGTGCAGCGACCCTTCATCTATCATAAGGACTCGCTACGTCCGGATTCCCGATCCCTCCAAGCCGGATGTCCGCAGAGGGGAGGATATCACTCAAGACCTGAACCTAGAATCAGGCGACGGACTGGGTTCATTGGACGACATCAAGGAATCCAAATTTTCGAGTTCAGAAATTCCTCGGCCTCTGAGCCTCAGAAGGGGTAAGGCTTTGGATTCAATTCCACCCACCCACCCAAACATTAGCGATCTATCCCAAATCAGGCAAGAGCCCAAAGAAACAGTACATCATTACTGGGCCAGATTCCTCCTGGTTATGCACAGGATAAAGGGCTGCCGCGAGGAAGACGCAATTCTATCCTTCTGCAATAATTGCACGGACAAGGGAATACTCAACGCCATAAGTCGCCGTGATATTACACGCTTCGTTGACTTAGCATCCATAGTACAAAAGTACCGTGCGATGGAAAGTGCCCGGAAAACCGAAACAAAATTTTGGGACAGTCCGGCCCTTAATGCAAGCCCAGTCCGAAATAAAAGGGTGCATCATCGCTAGACACCCGGGTCAAACACCAAAAGGCAAAAACCCTCTACAGGGCATGGAACCGTACTGGAAGGATGGCTTAACGAACCCTGTAAAATTCATAGTACAGAGGACGCCACACCAACTCATAGCCTTAGAGCATGTTGGATACTCCGGCAGGTGGCTAAAATTGGCGAAAACCTCCTAATCTCGGAAGCCACAGAAAGCCACCCCAGAGACACCAATACGGTATTAACAGTCTTCGAGACCTTCGCATCAAATAACATGCGAAAAAGGACACTCCGCAGCCTTGCCGAAGTCTACCAAGTAGCAACAATAAACCCATGGAGTGACACGGCCATTACCTTCAACGCCAGTGATGAACCTAAATTCTGAACAGCCCGAGCACCAGCCGCATTGGTCCTCAGTCCAATAGTGGACGGCTTTCATCTCACCAAGGTACTCATGGACGGCAGCAGCGGATTGAACCTCATTTATGAGGAAACCCTCCAAAAAATGGATATAGACTGGAACCGCATCACGCGAAGCAGCACAACCTTTAGAGGAATAATCCCCAGTCAGGAAGCGCGCTGTACAGGAAAAATCACACTAGATGTGGTGTTCGGCACGCCGGACAATTACAGGTCCGAAGAAGTCACGTTCCACGTGGCCCCGTTCACCAGTGGTTATCACGCTTTGCTAGGGCGGGAAGCATTCACAATCTTCCAAGCAATACCCCATTACGGGTACATGAAGCTCAAGATGCCCGGGCCTAACGGGATCATCACTCTCGCTAGTGATCCGGATATAGCACTCCGCACCGAAAACAAGACAGTCGCACTGGCCCTCGAGGCACTATCTGAAGCCCTAGCGGCCGAGGAACTGACTGCGCTGCGCTCTACCGTGAATAGGGACGACGTGGTACTCGACAAAAGATCCAAATCCACCTCCTTTAAACCAGCGGACGAAATAGTCAAATTCCAAGTCCATCCAACGGACCCCAATAAAACAGCTTCCATCGGGGCACAGTTAAACCCTGATGTCGACGCTGTATTGCGAGAGTTCCTACGAGAGAACTGGGACATTTTCACCTGGCACCCTTCAGACATGCCAGGAATCCCACGCAGGCTGGCGGAGCACAACTTAAATATCCAAACAGGATTCAAACCTGTCAACCAGGCTCTCTGGCGTTTTTCCGAACCTAAGAGACAGGCTATGGGAGAGGAGCTAGCAAAGCTATTAGAGGCCGGATTCATCAGAGATATAAAACATCCGGACTGGCTAGCAAACCTGGTGATGGTACCAAAGAAGGACAAATCCTGGCGCCTGTGTGTTTATTTTAAAGACCTTAACAAGGCTTGCCCAAAGGATCCCTTCCCCCTCCCCCGCATCGATCAAATTATCGATGCAACCGCATGACACGATTCGTTGTGTTTCCTCGATGCATATTCTGGCTACCATCAAATCAAGATGGCAGAACCAGACTAAGCCGCAACAACATTTATCACACCATACGGGCCATTCTGCTTCAACACGATGCCCTTCGGGCTCAAAAACGCCAGCGCAACATATCAGCGCATGATTCAGACTGTTTGGCAAGCCAGATCGATAAAACAGTGGAGGCATACGTAGATGATGTGATCGTCAAAACAAGACATGTTGAATCTCTAGTAGACGACTTGAGGCTCACATTTGATAATCTCCGAACATACGACATCAAGCTCAATCCGGAAAAATGCATTTTCGGCGTTCCAGTCGGAAAGCTCTTGGGCTTCATTGTATCCAGCAGAGGAATTGAAGCAAATCCAGCCAAGATCCAAGCTCTGTCGCAACTATATATCCCAAAGGACCTCAAACAAATACAAAAGTTAACCGGATGCGTGGCGGCTCTAAGCCGCTTTATCTCCCGCTTGGGAGAAAAGGCCCTCCCCCTTTACCGTCTCCTTCGGCGCACCGAACACTTCAAATGGACGGACGCAGCCACGGCCGGACTCGGCAAAATAAAAGCCATACTGGCAACAAACCCAGTCCTGGCCGCGCCAAACACCGGCGAACCAATGCTATTGTACATCGCAGCAACACATCAGGTTGTAAGCGCAGTGCTCGTCGTCGAACGAGAAGTGGACGGACACAAATTCCCCCTTCAAAGGCCGGTCTATTACTTGTCCACTGTCCTCACTCCCTGCAAATCACGGTACCCGCATTATCAAAAGATTGCGTACGCGGTATTCATGGCATCCCGGAAGCTACGACACTACTTTCAAGAGTGTTCAGTAACAGTAGCCTCGGAAGTACCACTTAACGACATTATAAACAACCGTGATGCAATGGGCCGGATTGCGAAATGGGCCATCGACCTCCTCCCGTTCGACATAACTTATAAGCCACGACGAGCCATCAAGTCACAAGTTTTGGCCGACTTCGTCACAGAATGGACGGAGGCCGAACTCCCTAGAGAGTACGACACATATTCAAATTGGATCATGCATTTCGACGGCTCCAAAATGTTGGTTGGACTGGGGGTTGGCGTCGTTTTGACGTCCCCCATAGGAGACACAGTTCAATAGGTACTACACATTCTGTACATGGACTCCAATAATGCAGCGGAATATGAGGCTCTTCTACATGGTCTCTGGATGGCAGTATCCATGGGCATCCAACGCCTAGAGGTGCATGGGGACTCGAACCTCGCAATCTCCCAAATAAATGGAGACTTTGATGCCAAGTATCCGAAAATGGCAGCTTACCGAAACGCTGTCCAAAAAATGTCAGCTCGGTTTGAGGGACTTGAATTTCACCATATAGCCCGAGAAAATAATCAGGCGGCAGACGTCCTCGCACGCATCGGCGCAAAATGCGATGTAGTCCCCCCAACATCTTCTTGGAAAGGCTTTTCAAGCCATCCATGGCATGGGAAGGGGAGCCAAACAATAAAAGCCCAGACCCAACCGCACTGCCCGACACCGAACATTCTGACACAATCGGAGGCTCTGCCATTGAAATAACACCCTCAGCCCACATAATAATGGCCGTCATCGCCCCGTGGATAGAACCATTCCTTGCCTACCTTACTAGGCAGGAACTCCCCGAGGACCAAAATGAGGCACGCTGCATAGTGCGGCGATCCAAAGCCTACAAAGTCCATGAAGGAGAGCTTTACAAGAAAAGCACTACCGGAGTCCTTCAAAGGTGCATCTCCGAAGAGGAAGGGCGGAACCTCCTGACTGAAATTCATGCCAGGCTCGATGGTCATCATGCTGCAGCTCGGTCCCTAGTAAGCAAGGCCTTCCGTACATGCTTTTATTGGCCGACGGCCCGGGCAGACGCCCAGGACTTAGTCCAAAAATGCACCGGTTGCCAGCTCTTTGCAAACCAAAGCCATATGCCACCTACTGCCCTCCAAACCATCCCCATCACTTGGCCTTTCGCGGTCTGGGGGCTTGACATGGTTGGACCCCTTAAAGGCGGAACCCACAAACACAAATACTTACTGGTCATGGTGGATAAGTTCACCAAATGGATAGAAGCCAAGCCTGTTAAGACGGCCGAATCCGGACCTGTGATAGACTTTATATCCGGGGTTGTACACCATTACGGCGTCCCCCACAGCATCATCACTGATAACGGCACGAACTTCACGGCCGATGAGGTAAAACTCTGGTGCAAAAACATGGGCATCAAGCTCGATTATGCTTCCGTCTATCATCCACAAACTAACGGCCAGATCGAACGTGCAAATGGTCTTATCATGAGCGGCATTAAACCCAGATTAGTGCGATCCCTCACGGAATCCAACACGCACTGGGTAGAGGAGCTCAACTCCGTACTCTGGGGGCTGCGGACCATGCCGAACTACACCACCGGATACACACCATTTTTTATGGTGTACGGCGCAGAGGCAATTTTGCCTTGCGACATAATTCATGACTCACCTCGGGTGCGCATGTACGAAGAAAGAGAAGCCGAGCTCGATCGGCAGGACAGTTTGGACGCATTGGAGGAAGCGCGTGACGTGGCAAAAGCCCGTTCCGCATTCTATCAATAGCAGGCTCGACGATACCAAAGCAGAGAAGTACGGGCCAAAAATTACAACATTGGCGAATTAGTTCTACGCCTGCCGGACAAGAAAAAGGACAAACTCAAGCCCAAGTGGGAAGGTCCCTTCATAATTGACCAAGTTCTGACTGGTGGAGCATACCTCCTGCTAAATGCATCGGATAACCGACTCGAGCCGAACCCATGGAACACAGCCCGTCTCCGAAGATTTTATGCCTAGCGCCGGACTCAGTGTTTGTCCCCTTCCTCTGTCCATTTTTCATATACTTTCTGTCTTACATTCCTCTTCTTCTCTCTCAATCTCTTATAGCCTTTAAAATCTCATAAAGTGACGCGCTATCCGCGCTCATCAGACCTGGGGGCTTCTTTAAACAGAAGCTTATTTATACGGGCTTCATGCCCCACACATGTGTCACACTTCCGCATGTACCTTTTATTCACCATTATATGCATCGATATGACTTAAGTTTTGGCCAAGCTGGGTTGCCTGGCTCCTGTGCTTACCCCTACGTTCCCGATTGTTCGGCTAGGTGGTAAAGGGAGCACATCTGCGATTGTTACTGCCGGGTCAGCCGGACGTGTACCTCAGACTGGGTGAACCCGAAAGCTAGCGTTCTTAAGGGAATATTCGGTCGGTGAACTAAAGATGATCTTTTTTATTTTATCTATATGCCCCCAAATGTTTTTCCTGTGTTTCTTTCCGCAGCATGGACATGCACTTTAGGGCATGCCTCCCAGGGAAAGGAACCCCTAACGAAACTATTCTCCCTGGAAGATGTTTCTTACAAACCATGTAATATAACATAACTAGTCGGGTACTTGTCTGTTAACGACATAATGACCCCTACGCCTGGTCTCCACGCATTCCCCGGTTCCTATATAACCACATGGGAATTCGGACACACTCCGGACCGTCAGGCCCCGAGGTTGAAGCGAAAAGGTCGGCCATGACAAATGATCTACAATCCGGCTAGAAGGCATTATAAATGTCAATTCGATTACATAGTCATTTTGACTGACTGTACTCCTCTTCAATACCATCTAACAGGCTGTCCAATTTACAGTCCTGCTATGAATACTTTGCGGCCAACTCTACTTGGCCGTATACTAAGCTCACAGGGATCTCCTTCCCACCGGGCCCTACAGGTCCAACCTCGGCCATATGGTTGGGGTCGGCCTGTGAATACTGCATCTTCACCATGGCCCAAGCCTCCCTAGAGCCTTGATGTCAGGCTGATATCTTCCACAACTGGAAGCGCCGCCGTGCTCCTCTCAGCTTCTCCGCAAGCTCTCCCAGACCTTCGGGCGTGGAGACGGATGGCCACAGGACCTGGGCGACGCCTCGCATCACCTGCCGAACTCGATCAAGCAATTGCAAGAGCTCGGGAAGAAGGTCACCCGTAGAACTGGGCATCTCTTCTGCAGGATGACCTGTTAACATACCTACGGATATCGCTCTGTTAATCAACGGCACCGCCGAACTTTCTTTTAAAAAGGTTCGTTCAAGCACTTACTAAATATGCCGCGCTGAAGCCGTTGATTCTCCTTCACGGAGTCTGACAGCTGGGCACGGACATCTTTTAGCTCGACGCCCAGCCGGGTGTTGGCATCTTGGAGAATGTTCTTCTCCCCCATCACCTTTAACAGCACCCTCTCACCAGCCTTTAGTTGGCGTTCGAGGTGTTGCCTTTCCGGATTCAATCCGGCGCCATCTACAATTTTATTTGTCAGATTCGCACACAAGCCGTGCTTCGCCACATACTTATCTTTCGAAATATATATTACTGGAGGGGGTCTCCTTAGGCTCCCCTGTCGCGGCTAGTGCGGCCTCCAGTTGGGCTTTGCACTCTTCCAGCTCCTGGGACAGTAGGGAATTCTTTTCTATAAGTACCTGCATTTCAAATGATCCTTAAACCAGTTATTCTAACTGTTTTCAGTCTCGGGGGCTACTACTACATATATACCAAAGTTTTCTTACCCGTATGTCTTTTACATATTCCTCCGTGGCTCTGGCTAGACCATTTTGAGTGGCACGGAGGTACGCATCTCCCGAATTGAAGGCATCTAACGCCCCTTGGGAGAAACAAGCGTCGCGAAGAATTGTCCGGCGGCGCCTGTGGTTCATGGCACTCTCCACGTCAGAGTTGGTGGCAGACAACCCGTCCGCTTCCTCCGTCAAAGGAGCGTCTGGCACGCGCCTTGCGTTCGCCTCTACCTCAGGACCAGGCTTTAGAGCCTGGCTGGTGGAGGCACGATTGACAGCATCTCCAGATATAGTCCGGCAAGGTCTCTTTGTCCTAAAGAAAGCAAGTGTCAGATGTGCCTCGAAGGTATAACACCTAGGATGGGGAGGCGCACCATACCTTTGCACTGATGCCTCGGTCCGGACCGCACTTCTTTTCTGCCCACGGGGCCCTGCGGCCCCTTGTTGGCTTGTCGCCGCAGGTTCGGCCTCCCGCCTCAAGAACCTCCCCTGCAAAGTTCGGTTGTAATCAGGAAACTAAAAACACGAGAGGACGGACACCTATTCGGGGTACTGGGACTTTGATCTCAGTTACCTGGGAGGCCGAAATTAGCCCTGGGTAATCAGCCGTAATGGCCACCATGGCGTTGTCCATACTCAATTGATGGAACACTCCATCAATTAGCTCCACAGATATGTCCGGGTCCTCTTGAGAGACCGGGTCGAGGGACCGTTCTGGGTCCTCGGGTTGTGGAGAAGGGCTGCTTATTTCCTTAACAGCCCGGCGCAGTTCCTGCGTTGAAGTCGTCAGACTGAATATTTAACAATGGGAATACGAAATGGGTGAGCAAGTAAAGGCAACCACTTACCCAGCTTGGGGGATTGTGCATAGAGAATCCAACTTGTGGGTTGACGCGGAGAAATTCCTCCTCTTCTCCCTTGTACAAAGTGGACAAGATCTTTAGTAGAGCGGCAGCCGAATCCGGCCCCTTACGGCCGCAGCGGGTGGCGTCATCCTCCCCGTTGAAGTCCCACATGGGGTGGCTTCTATACTGAAGCGGCTGCACCCCGAGCATGATGCATTCGGCCATAACCCCGATCATGGTTAGTCCAGAATGGGCCAACAGTCTTATTCGGCCCATCAGGTAAATGATGTCCCTGTCACTTTCCCTCTAAGGGCTCCGCGGACGCCAGCTTAGGCGCTTCTTTAAGGGAGAATAACCTTTTCCATAGCCCGAAATGAGCCTCCATGCCAAATACAGCTCGCAGAGGGCTACGAAGCCCGCGATATGCAATACAGAGGCTGGCGTGAGATTGTGTAGTTGGAGACCGTAGAACTCCAGCAGCCCCCGGAGAAATGGGTGGATTGGAAACCCGAGCCCCCTTATTAAATAAGGGGCAAGGCATACTCGCTCTCCTTTGGAGGGATTGGGGGCATCCTCCGCTTGCTTTCCGCCGTTAGAGATGGCAAGACCGGCTCGAACCGGGACCATGTGGGCCGGGGGGAGAAATCCCTTGGTCTGGAGCTTCACCAGCTCGCTATGCGGGACGGAGCATCTCTCCCAGTACCCAGGCTGAGGGCTGGAAGGGTGAGGGGAAGAGTTGTGATGACTGGCCATGGTGGAATGGACCTTCGTTGGATGCGCTCTAATGAACACTTGCGAAGGAAGGAAGATGTGGTTTGGATCTAAATCCTCGTCCCCCTAAATAGGGTAGCTCATTTACGCGGCTATGGGTGTGAATGTAAAAGCGCTCAGACTTTTCATATTCATTTTACACGTGGGAAGTGGCCATTATTGGGCGTAGAAGCCAAGGAGCGCAACATCTACAAGAAACCGGACTTTATTCAACAGGTACACGGAATTTGGGGGAGAACCCGCCTTGCAATGCTGAAGACACTCTGCGCGCTGGACTTATCGTCATTGAAGCCTGGTTCGGGGGCTACTGAGGGAGTCCTGGATTAGGGGGTGTTCGGATAGCCAAACTATACCTTCAGCCGAACTCCTGGACTATGAAGATACAAGATTGAAGACTTCGTCCCATGTCTGGAAGGGACTTTCCTTGGCGTGGAAGGCAAGCTTGGCGATACAGATGTTCAGATCTCCTACCATTGTAACCGACTCTATGTAACCCTAACCCTATACGGTGTCTATATAAATCGGAGAGTTTTAGTCCGTAGAACCAACATACACATCAACAATCATACCATAGGCTAGCTTCTAGAGTTTAGCCTCTGGGATCTCGTGGTAGATCAACTCTTGTAATACCCATACCATCAATATTAATCAAGCAGGACGTAGGGTTTTACCTCCATCGAGAGGGCCCGAACCTGGGTAAAACTTCGTGTCCCCTGCCTCCTGTTACCATCTGGCCTAGACGCACAGTTCGGGACCCCCTACCCGAGATCCGCCGGTTTTGACACCGACAACACTCAAAAGAAAGTTTCACAAATCTTGAATACCAAGCATATTATTATTAAGCAAATTACCATGCTATTAAGAGACTCTCAAAATAGTTTAAGTGAAGCATGAGAGATCAATAGTTTCTTTAAAACGAATCCACCACCGTGCTCTAAAAGATCTAAGTGAAGCACATAGAGCAAAACTACTTAGCTCAAAAAGATATAAGTGAAGCACATAGAGCAAAATTATAATGCTCAAAAGATATAAGTGAAGCACATAGAGTATTCTATAAAATTTTAATTCATGTATGGCTCTCTCAAAAGGTGTGTATAGCAAGGATGATTGTGGCATAATAAAACACAAAGACACAAATAATATAAGACGCTCCAAGCACAACACATATCATGTTGGTGAATAAAAATATAGCTCCAAGTAAATTACCGATGGAAGTGGACGAAAGAGGGGATGTCTTCCGGGCATCCCCAAGCTTTGACTTTTTGGTGTCCTTGGATTATCTTGGGGGTGCCATGGGCATCCCCAAGCTTACACTCTTGCCACTCCTTGTTCCATAATCCATCAAAAGAATTCACCCAAAACTTGAAAACTTCACAACACAAAACTTAAAGTAGGAAACTCATGAGCTCCGTTAGCGAAAGAAAACAAAAAACCACTTCAAGGTACTGTAATGAACTCATTATTTATTTATATTGGTGTTAAACCTACTGTATTCCAACTTCTCTATGGATTATAAACTATTTTACTAGCCATAGATTCATCAAAATAAGCAAACAACACACGAAAAACAGAATCTGTCAAAAACAGAACAGTCTGTAGTAATCTGTAGCTAGCGCAATATCTGGAACCCCAAAAATTCTAAAATAAATTTATGGACGTGAGTAATTTATCTATTAATCATATGAAAAAATAATTAACTAAATATCACTCTTCAAATAAAAATGACAGCAGTTCTCGTGAGCGCTAAAGTTTCTGTTTTTTACAGCAAGTTCAACAAGACTTTCCCCAAGTCTTCCCAACGGTTCTACTTGGCACAAACACTAATTAAACACACAAAAACAACCAAAACAGAGGCTAAATAATTTATTTATTACTAAACAGTATCAAAAATCAAGGAATAAAAATAAAATTGGGTTGCCTCCCAACAAGCGCTATCGTTTAACGCCCCTAGCTAGGCATAAAAGCGAGGATAGATCTAGGTATTGCCATCTTTGGTAGGCAATCCATAAGTGGCTCTCATGATAGTTTCATATGGAAATTTTATTTTCTTTCTAGGAAAGTGTTCCATGCCCTGTTTTAATGGAAATTGAAATCTAATATTCCCTTCCTTCATATCAATAATCGCACCAACCGTTCTAAGGAAAGGTCTACCAAGAATAATAGGGCAAGAAGGATTGCAATCTATATCAAGAACAATGAAATCTACGGGCACATAATTCCTATTTGCAACAATAAGAACATCATTAATCCTTCCCATAGGTTTCTTAATAGTAAAATCCGCAAGATGCAAGTTTAGAGAGCAATCATCAAAATTACGGAAATCTAGCAAATCACACAAAGTCTTGGGAATAGTAGAGACACTAGCACCCAAATCACACAAAGCATAAAACTCATGATCTTTAATTTTAATTTTAATAGTTGGTTCCCACTCATCATAGAGTTTTCTAGGGATAGAAACTTTCAACTCAAGTTTTTCTTCATAAGATTGCATCAAGGCATCAACAATATGTTCGGTGAAGGCTTTCTTTTGACTATAAGCATGTGGAGAATTTAGCACGGATTGCAACAAGGAAATAAAATCAATTAAAGAGCAACTTTCATAATTAAATTACTTGAAATCCAATATAGTGGGTTTAGCAACATCTAGATTTTTATTTCTTTCAATCCCACTTTCATCAATTTCATCATAAAGATATAAATACTCTGAATTTTTAGAATGCCTTCTAGGTAAAGGAAGATCATATTCAGTTTCATCAAGATTCATATTGCAAAACAAAGATTTAATAGGAGACACATTAATAACTTTTAGATCTTCATCTTGATTTTCATAGGAATTGGAAGAACACGCTTTAATAACGGCATCTTTGGAAGCACGCATCCTAGCGGTTCTTTCCTTGCACTCATCAATGGAAATTCTCATGGCTTTGAGAGACTCATTGATATCATGCTTAGGAGGAATAGATCTAAGCTTTAAAGAATCAACCTCAAGAGAAATTCTATCAACGTTCCTAGCCAAATCATCAACTTTAAGCAATTTCTCTTCAAGCAAAGAATTAAAATTCTTTTGTGAAATCATAAACTCTTTAACACTATTCTCAAATTCAGAGGGATTCTTATTATAATTTCCATAAGAGTTGTTGTAGGAATTCCCATAATTATTAGAAGGATTACTAGGATATGGCCTAGGATTAAAATTCCCTCTATAAGCGTTGTTACCAAAATTATTCCTACCAACAAAATTCACATCCATAGATTCATTGTTATTCTCAATCAAAGTAGACAAAGGCATATTATTAGGATCAGAAGAAACACTCTTAGTAGCAAATAATTTCATAAGTTCATCCATCTTTCCACTCAAAACATTGATTTATTCTATCGCATGCACTTTTTTATTAGAAGATCTTTCAGTATGCCATTGAGAATAATTAACCATAATATTATCTAGGAGTTTAGTAGCATCTCCTAAAGTGATTTCCATAAAAGTGCCTCCCGCGGCCGAATCTAAAATATTTCTAGAAGCAAAATTCAATCCGGCATAAAAAATTTGTATAATCATCCACAAATTCAAACCATGAGTAGGGCAATTACGTATCATTAATCTCATTCTCTCCCAAGCTTGTGCAACATGTTCATGATCAAGTTGCTTAAAGTTCATAATATCGTTTCTAAGAGAGATGATCTTAGCGGGAGGGAAATACTTAGAGATAAAAGCATCTTTGCACTTGTTCCAAGAATCAATACTATTTTTAGGCAAAGACGAAAACCAAGCTTTAGCACGATCTCTAAGCGAAAAAGGAAATAGCTTCAATTTAACGACATCATTATCGGCATCCTTTTTCTTTTGCATATTACATAAATCAATGAAGCTATTCAGATGAGTAGCGGCATCTTCACTAGGAAGGCCGGTGAATTGATCTTTCATAACAAGATTCAACAAAGTAGTATTGATTTCACAAGATTCAGTATTGGCAAGAGGAGCAATTGGAGTGCTAAGGAAATCATTATTATTGGTACTGGTGAAGTCACACAATTTGGTAGTATCTTGAGCCATCGTGACAAACAAGCAATCCAACACACGAGTACGCCGGTGGAGCACCAAGGGGCCCACGAGGCAGGGGGGTGCGCCCTAGGGGGGCGCCCCCCACCCTTGTGACTGCCTCTTTGACTCCTTGGAGTAGGGTCCAAGTCTCCTGGATCACGTTCGGTGAGAAAATCACGTTCCCAAAGGTTTTATTCCGTTTGGACTCCGTTTGATATTCTGTTTCTCCGAAATACTGAAATAGGCAAAAAAAACAACAATTCTGGGCTGGGCCTCCGGTAATAGGTTAGTCCCAAAAATAATATAAAAGTCGAAAATAAAGACCAATATAGTCCAAAACAGTAGATAATATAGCATGGAGCAATCAAAAATTATAGATACCTTGGAGACGTATCAACCATACCCTGATATGTGCCACCACGCTCTGCAGCCCGAAGTAGGAGAGAGGGTCGCAAGTATCAAACTTCGACCTGTTGGCTGGAGTTTCCCCCGTCAGGCACCCATCTGGTTCAAGCCGTCAGCCAATCTCCATAGCTTAATAAATAGTAACGTCTAATTGAGCCAGTTAGTTAGATGCGTACGCTTGGTGTAGTAGGATCTTTATTTAGTATGATGCATACACTTGTTCTTTTTTGGTAGCCCTTTTGTAATGATGGCTGATGTTTGGTTTGGAAGAGAGAGCTGCGTCTTCACTCTTCTGGCCTGCTTACTGCTTCTGTTGCACCCCCAGCCTTGGTTGCTGCTGCTGTTTTCAATGTACAATCAGTAGTATATTTCGTCTATTGGTTGAATAAATGTGTTGTTAGAACGACAAACACAGTGTTTTGGAAGTCGTTGCACGGTTCGATCCTTTAGTGCCCCGTACCGTACGTAGCGCATACTATTTTTTGTATAGAACACATTTTCCACTTGTTGATAACATGCAGCCCACTGATGAGGGCCCAATAGAGAAGCCCATAATTAACTGGAAGGGAGGCTCTCACATGAATCTAGCCCAGGTACATGCTCATGGTCCCCTAAACATAAATAAGTAAATAAATAATAAATAAAGCTAAATGCTCATGCACCAGTTCTTTGGGAAAATAGGTAGCCCAGTATTTCTTTTTGAAGAATACCCAAGCTAGGCCTATTTGTTTTCTCTGAATTACTGGGCTGCACATCTTTCAGGATGAGGAGGGATGCATTCCGGCCTGGCTTAAGAGTATGGTCAATGTCTGTTAAAAGTAATATCAAAAGGGGTTGAAAATTCTAAAAAAATTATAGCAAATGGGATATAAGTTTCTTTTTTTGTTTTTGTTTTTCACTGATATCTTATACGTATTTCATTGGATTTAACATGACATAGTACTAATTTATTTTTAAATTTGTTTTAGTATGGCTATTAATTTTTGGATTAAGAATGTTTCATCCCCCAGCAAAAATTTGCGAATTTTCAAAATTTCCCACATATTTATTTAATTTTTTGACCCTAGTACTGACCAGAAAATGGCCGGCAATTCTAAAAATGGAAAACAGGCTGCAATAAATTCCATATGAATTAGAAAATGAGTAAAAATTATAAAAATAATAGCAAATGGGTTGTACATGCCACATATTTCGAGGCGGACTTGTTTACGCAAGGCTTTGTCAATGAACACATGATTCTAGCAGCAGTGACTGTTGGATGTCCATCCAACGGCCGACGTGCTTCTTCAATCTCTGGTCTTCCTGCTCCAGCCGCCTAAACTAGCGCCGGCGGGACTGCCTGCTCCCTCTCTTGTGGCCCACTGTGATGTCGCGCAGTCTTCCCCGGCCCACGCTACTCCCTTCACTGGCCTGGCCGCACGCAATCAACTGCCTCCTTATTACGCGAAAAAATGATTCCTCCCACTGACATCTGGGGCACACCGGTTGGGAGGCTGACCTATGGGCCTACTAAGTTGACGCGTACGCAGGGATTGTCAACTTAGTCAACAAACGATTCTAGCAGCAGTAATCGTTGGATTTGAATCGAACGGTCATGCTGCTTCTTCAATCGCTGCTCTTCTTGCACCAGCCGCCCAAACCAGCGCCAGGGAGACCGCCTGCTCCTGCCTCCAGTGGCCGGCTGTGCTGCCGTTGAGGCCTCATCGCCCCCTACTACTCCCACCGCTAGCCAGGCCCTGCGGCGCCGGCAGCCTCACACCGCAGCCGAACCAGTGAACCCTCGTACTCCTCTCCACGTGGGCATCCACTGCCGCGTCTTCCCCAGCTTCGCGTCGTCCCCTTTCAAGGCCTCGCCGTCGTCCACCGCCTTGGTGCTCTCGGCACGGTGTGGTCAACGCCATTCCATCGGAAGAGTACTATACGTGGAGAGGCTGACAGCTGGGTCCACGGCCACAGCCCAATTTTTTTGTGATTTGCCAAGTAAGTCGCTTTGTCAGGCCTGTTGGGCTGCAAATCTTTCAAGACGAGGAGAGCTTTCATTCGGCTGGCCGAGAAAATGGCCCATCAGTAATGAGAAATGGGTTGTACATTTTTAAAACACATCAAACCGGCAATTAGTTTCAAATATCTTTTTTTCATTTCGAGATTTTAAATTACATTAATTTTTATGCGTGGAGAATTTGTTGGGTTTTATATTGATATACATTTATTTTTAAAATCAGTTTGAATGTGAGTCGAAATTTCGGGATTAAAAACAGTTCGGACCGCACCGAAATATGCAAAATTTCATATAATTTTTTAACCGTGGCCACAATATGGGTTGTAATGCTAACAAAAAGAATATGGGCTCCAAAAAAACCTTAATAATTAGCAAATGGGCTGTAAATTATTAGAAATAACGGCAAATGGGATGTATGCTGTTTTCCACAGATTTGAGGCTTTCCTAAAAAAAGGTTGACGCACAAGCAATGACTGTTGGATGGCCATCCAACGGCCGTCGTGCTTCTTCAATCTCTGCTCTTCCTGTTCCGGCCGCTCAAACAAGTGTCGGCAGGACTGCCTGCTCCCTCCTCCCCGCGGCCGGCTCTGCTGCCGCGCAGGCCTCACCGCCCCACCGTACTCCCATCGCTGGCCTAGCCATCCCTCTACTCACCCACACCTGTTGTTATTCTCCGGCGACGGCAGACGAACCAGTAAACCCTCGTACAGTCGTACCCCCCTCCGCGTGGGAAACAACTGCCAACTCTTCCCTGTCTCCATGTTGTTCCCTTCCTAGGCCTCGCCGTCGTCCACCGCCCTAGTGCTCTCGGCGCGGCCTAGTCAACGTGGTCAACGACCGACATGCATCTTAAGTGGACTGTACGTGGAGAGGCCGACAACTGGGTCCACGGCCGCACGCAAGGAAATGCCTCCTTATTACGCGCAAAATAATGATTCCTCCACCTGACATCAGGGACCCACCGAAAGGGCCTCTGTATTTCGCGAAAAAACATTACCGCCGCTGACAGCTCGGACCCACCAGCTATATCTTCGCACGCAAGGAAGTGCCTCCTTATTACGCACAAAAAAATGAATACTCCCCCTGTTAGCTGGGACCCAGTATAGTGGCAGGCTGACTTGTGGGCCTACTAAGTTGACGGGGACGGAGGGCTTTGTCAACTTAGTCAATATGCACAATTCTAGCTCCAGTGACCGTACGATGTCCATCCAATGGCCGTAGTGCTTCTTCAACCTCTGGTCTTCTTGCTCCAGTCGCCCAAACCAGCGCCGGTCGTGCCTCGTGCTCCTGCCTCCCATGGTCGGCTGTGATGCGGCAGAGACCTCACCGCCCCCTACTACTCCCACCGCTGGCCAGGCCATCCCTCTACTCACCCACACCCCCTGTTATTCTGCGGCGACGGCAGCCTCACACCGCAGCGAACCAGTGAACCCTCGTACTCCTCTACGCATGGGCATCCACTGCCACGTCTTCCCCGGCTCTGCGTTGTCCCCTTCCTAGGCCTCGCCGTCGTCCACCGCCCTGGTGCTCTCGGCGCGACATGGTCAACGTGGTCAAGGAACGGCTTCCATCGAACGTGGACTGTACGTGGAGAGGCTAACAGCTGGGTCCACGGCCGCAGCAAGGAAGTGCCTCCTTATTAGGTGCAAAATAATTATTCCTCCACCTGACAGTGGGGACCCATCGGACGGGCCACCGTATTTAGCGAAAAAACGTTCCCCCCTGACTGCTGGGACCCACCAGCTACACCTTCGCACGCAAGGAAGTGCGTCCGGGCAAAAAAAACGATTCACCCCCCTGACTATTGGGACCCACCAGCTATATCTTCGCACGGAAGGAAGTGCCTGACAGTCGGGACCCACCTGGTCGAAGCGTACGTAGCGTTGTCATTCTGGTCGCGAACGTGTACGTACATACTGGTCGATGTAGAGGCGTGCACGTGTCGTAGTAGAGGCGCGCATGTAGCATGTACACGTACGTACAGCGGCCAGGGTGCAAGAAAGAAAATACGGCCACGTATGTGTACATATGGGCGGGGTCTCGAGCGCCTACTCGCGCATACGTACGGCCAGGGCTCGTGTACATGGCTGGGTCAGAACGGAGAAACAGTGTCGTCGTCGTGTTCATGGGGAGGCAACGAAATGCGTCGTGTTCATGGGGAGGCAACGGAATGCGTCGTGTTCATGGTGAGGCAACGGAATGCGTGGTGTTCATCAGGAGGCAACGGAACGTGTGGGAGCCAACCGGCTGGGTCGGAACGGAATGCGTGGTCATGTTCATCGGGAGGGCTTGGACGGAACAGGCGATGGAAACGAGGCCTGGCGTACCGCACAACAGAGGAAACAGACCTCCTATGTTCGGAATGGGGACCTGTTGATCGGGAGGGGTCTGGCGTAGCACAAAATGGAGGAAACGGACCTCCTACGGTCGAAACGGGGGTCCTGTTGATCGGGAGGGGTGTGGCGTACCGCAAAACGTATGAAATTGACTTGTGTTGGAGCGCTACGGTTGAAACGGGGGTCCTGTTCATCGGGAGGGGTGTGGTGTACCGCAAAACAGGACTCCACGGGATACTGTTCATCTCCACCGTCGACCTCCTCCAGCCTCCACAGGCTCCTGTTCATCCAACCTCCACCGCACGCTACTCCACCGGCTACTGTTCAACCACCCCTCCACCGTCTACTGTTCATCCAGCCCTCCACACCACGGGGTCCTGTTCAACCACCCCTCCACGGGCACCCCTCCACCATCTACTGTTCATCCAGCCCTCCACACCATGGGGTCCTGTTCATCCAGAGGCAACGCCACCGCTCACTATTCATCCACCCCCCCCCAACGCTCATTGTTCATCCAATCGATCGGCTTCAGTTAGCAGCAGTAGCGAAGGAATCACTCGATCGGGTTCAGTTAACAGCCATCGATCGATCGCTCGGGTTCAGTAACGCGTAGCCTGCAGTGGAATCGCTCGGGTTTAGTTAGAGCCCAACGCCTCGCTCGGGTTCAGTTAGAGCCAACGCCTCGCACACACACGCATACGTGTACGAGAGAAACGCGCATCTCTCGGCCGCCGACCTCCCACCGTAACCGGGAACTCCCCAAAATTTTCCTCCCCCTTGCTTCTACCATGGTTTTTTCCATCATGGACGGCCCAAAGAATGTCATGCAGCTACGTCTCTGGCCCGCCCAGGACAAAAAGCCCATTTTCTGTCATGATTTTTTGTCATAGAAGTAGGAGCCCACCACAGCTATGATGATACCGGGTTTTGTCACAATTATCGTCATAGAAGTGTCATATGTATGATAGAAATAAATTTTGTTCGGCCCAAAATGTCACGGATGTGTCTTTTTTGTAGTGTATACTTGTGGTTCATCAATAACCTGACACAGGTAGTAAAGGTAAATTTCTCTCTATAGATATGATAAAGCTGAAATCCCTCCTGCTAAGTTTGCTAGCCAATGTTTGGATGAATTTGATAACTTTATGGTTAAGCAAGAAGATTTTAATGCTTATGTGGGTAGAAAATTGAAACATAATGCTTACATGATTGAACACTTGAGTGATTATATGGCTAGTGTTAAAGGTGAACTTAAACTTATTAGTAAACATGCTTCTATGGTTACCACTCAAGTAGAACAAGTACTTAAAGCTCAGAATGATTTGTTCAATGAATTGAATAGTAAAAATAATGACTTTGATGTTAGAGTTGCAACTAGAGGAGGTAAAGTGACTCGGGAACCTTCGTATCCTGAGGGCCACCCTAAGAGAATTGAGCAAGATTCTCGGAGAACTAATATTGATGCACCTAGTCCTTCTAAAAGGAAGAAAAAGAAAAATGATAGGACTTTGCATGCTTCTAGTGAACCTGTTGTTGACACACCTGAGAATCCCAATGATATTTCTATCTCTGATGCTGAAACACAATATGGTAATGAACATGAACCTAGTGATAATGTTAATACTTAATAATGATGTTCATATTGATGCTCAACCTAGCAATAATAATGATGTAGAGATTGAACCTGCTGTTGATCTTGATAACACACAATCGAAGAATCAACGTTATGATAAGAGAGACTTTGTTGCTAGGAAGCACGGTAAAGAAAGAGAACCATGGGTTCAGAAACCCATGCCTTTTCCTCCTAAACCATCCAAGAAAAAGGATGATGAGGATTTTGAGCACTTTGCTGAAATGATTAGACCTATCTTTTTGCGTATGCGTTTGACTGATATGCTTAAAATGAATCCTTATGCTAAGTGCATGAAGGAAATAGTTACTAGTAAGAGAAAGATACCGGAAGCTGAAATTTCCACCATGCTTGCTAATTATACTTTTAAGGGTGCAATACCAAAGAAACTTGGAGATCCAGGAGTACCAACTATACCATGCTCCATTAAAAGAAACTATGTTAAAACTTCTTTATGTGATCTTGGAGCCGGTGTTAGTGTTATGCCTCTCTCTTTATATCGTAGACTTGATTTGAATAAGTTGACACCTACTGAAATATCTTTGCAAATGGCTGACAAATCAACTGCTATACATGTCGGTATTTGTGAGGATGTGCCTATTGTGGTTGCAAACGTTGCTATTTTAACGGACTTTGTTATTCTTGATATTCCTGAGGACGATACTATGTATAATATTCTTGGAAGACCCTTTTTGAATACTGCAGGGGCTGTTATCGATTGCACCAAAGGAAATGTCACTTTTCATGTTAATGGTAATGAGCATATGGTACACTTTCCGAGGAAACAACCTCAAGTCCACAGTATTAATTCTATTGGAAAATTTTCAACAATCACTATTTGAGGTTTTGAATTTCCTCTTTCTACTGTTAAAAAGAAGTATGACATTCTTATTGTTGGGGACATGCATATCCCCATTGAGGTAACCTAGTGTTATTCGAAATTTCTCCGGTTTCATGTTACTCGAAATGAGTTTGTTAACAAGACCTGATCAACCTTGTTAGTGCATTCCTTTTGATGATCATGAGATGGATGAAGTTAGAAGGCACAACTCTATGTACCCTATTTTTACTTTCTGTTATTTATATTAAATAAAGCAGAAATAGTATTTTTCCTGTCAGTTTTCTGAATTATTCATGCAAAAAGTACCCCGAAAATAAAAGTTCTCCAAATGCCCTGAAAATGAAATATGATTTTTTTCTAGAATATTTGAGAATATCTGGAACTGAGAACACAACAGGGGGAGCAAGCACCTGGCCACGAGCGTCCAGGGCGCGCCCCCTACCTCGTGGGCCCATGGTGGCTCCCCTCCACTTATTCCAGCTACCACACACTCCTTCTTCCTCCCAAAAACATCACTAGCGAGCTCAAACCCGAGTCCAAGCTCATCTTGCTGCCATTTTCGATCTCCTTGCTCAAAGCTCCATTCACAAAACTGCTTTGGGGGATTGTTCTTTGGTATGTGACTCCTCCAATGGTCCAATTACTTTTTGTTCTAATGCTTTATTCATTGCAATTTTTTGCTGCTTAGGTGACCCTGTTCTTGAGCTTGCATGTCAAATTTATATGGTCAAAAGTAGTTTTAATGCATGATATATCCTCTAGGCACTTGTAGGAGTAGTTGCTATCAATATTGTTGAGTTTGGTTCACTTTTATTTTGAAGTTACTAAAAATTTCAGAAATTTTCAGAAAAAGATGAAGAGATTTTTTTAGGGGCTCATCGAGCCGAAGCTCGAAGGATAAACAAAGTGAAGAGAACAAGAAGCCCAAGTATAATCTCCCTCGCACTGCGGAGGTTCGGCCATGTGAATGGCCTTGTGACGATTTCTTGAGAGCAGCCGGGATTTATGATGATTTCTATGAATTGGCTGAGAATGCAGGCCTCACCGCCTTCCTCCACGACCAACGTGAACAGTATCTCTTACTCACCAATATCTTTCTGCAAAACTTTCATTTCCATGCTAGGAGCTCACCACCTACGGTGGAATTTTATTTATACGATGAGCATAAGGAGATGTCACTTCGTGATTTTTGCCGGGTTTGTTTGATCCCTTTCGAGGGCACTGTATAGGAACCACATCGTGATGATGTGGAAGGGTTTATTGATACAATTGCTGTAGGGGAAACAAGGAAAGTTTCCGATGCAAGAATTACTAGCATACATTTTCTTGTTTTACGTTACTTTGCAATATTTGCTAGTAGATGCTTAATTGGTCGCGGAAACTGTGGCAACCTTAGTGCCCCTGATATTGTTATTTTGTGCCATGCCTTGTTCCCTGATGAAACATTTAGTATGGGCGCTATTGTTGCAAAGCGGTTAAATCTTAACCGTACTAAGGGCCCCATCTTGGGAGGTATTTTAGCCTCGCGCCTCACCGCACATTTTAACATACCTATTAGACATTATGAGAAGGAAGAAAAGGTGTTGCCTCCTATTTTTCTAGACTATAAGAGTATGGTAGCACATGATTTTATCGTTAAGAATAAGGAAAAGATGCTTAAGTACAAGCTGATATTTGATAAAAATCACCCTAAGACAATTACTTTGCTTGCTCCTTCCTTGTTTGACTTATCTGCAGGCAAGTGCCTTGTTCCGCCGGAGGCCATACACGCCTACCGAAACCCCACACCGGCTACAGAGCCAGAGCCGGAACCACAATTTGATCCTCACTGGCAGTCTGTTTATCAGTGGAACCCGCAAGAGATCACCAACCAGTGGCACCAGGGGGATTCTTCTCAGTACGACCCGAACTATAACTTTGGATATCCGCCAGGCCAGCCGTGGCCATAGACCAACTTAGGCCAAAATCCTAAGCTTGGGGGAGTACGTATTTCTCACCGACATTACATTCATGTTCACACACTCATGCTAGTTATCGGTGCTCATACTTTTTCACTTTATCATCCACGCTAGTTTATTTTCCTTTTTATGCTTTATTCTTGTGTGTATGATAAACCTTAAGAAAAACAAAAAAATAGTTGTGGCTTTTAGTTAGTTTACTTTCCATGCCTGTAGTAGTAGTAATTAAAAAGGAAACCCAAAAAGATTTCTCATTCTTCTTTTGCTTATTGGGAGCTTTCCCGTGTAAATAGTTTTGTTTCTTTTCTTTGGGGTCGAGAGGAGAAGACCATAATGAAAATGTTGAGTGGCTCTTATATGCATTATTGTTGATCTAACAAAGAGCCCATAGTACCTTGTCTTCTCTCTTGAATTGAATGCTTGTAGATTTCAGCTTAGTCTAATGCACGTGCACTATTATTATTACCCACACTATTTGGCCGTGCAAGTGAAAGGCAATAATGATGATTATATGATGAACTTATTGAGATGAGAAAGGCTGGTATGAACTCGACCTCTCTTGTTTTTGTAAATATGATTAGTTCATCATTCCTGATTTAGCCTATTATGAAAGAAACATGTTCGCAATGACAATTATAGATTGTAGTTGCTTATGCCATGCTTAATTAGCTAGGAGCTTATAATGGTTTACCTTGCGTGCCAACATGCTATTAAAACGGTTGTGATGTGGTGTGATAGGGTGGTATCCTCTTTTGAACAATTCGAGTGGCTTGACTTGGCACATGTTCACGCATGTAGTTGAAACAAAATCAACATAGCCTCTACGATATTTATGTTCATGGTGCATTATATCCTACTCATGCTTGCATTTGGTGTTGATTAATTTTAATGCATGTTCATGACTGTTGTTGCTCTCTAGCTGGTCGCTTCCCAGTCTTTTGCTAGCCTTCACTTGTACTAAGCGGCAATACTGCTTGTGCATCCAATTCCATAAACCCCAAAGTTATTCCATATGAGTCCACCATACCTACCTATCTACGGTATCTACCTACCGTTCCAAGTAAATTTGTATGTACCAAACTCTAAACCTTCAAATAAACATTCTGTTTTGTATGCTCGAATAGCTCATGTATCAACTAGGGCTGTCTGTATCTTCCATGCTAGCTAGGCAGGTTATTCTCAAGATGAGTGGACTCCGCTCCTCACTCACGAGAACATGGCTGGTCACCGGGATGCCCAGTCCCATGATTTATGCAAATCAAATCAAAAATAATTGCAAACTAAACTCCCCCGGGACTCTTGTTAATAGGAGGCACTCGTTGTTTTGAGCAAGCCATGGTTTGATGCTTGTTGGTGGAGGGGGAGTATAAACTTTACCATTCTCTTTGGGAACCGCCTATAATGTGTGTAGCATGGAAGATATCGAGATCTCTCGGTTGTTATGTTGACAATGAAAGTATACCGCTCAAAATATTATTCATATCTATTTCAAAACCATGGCACCTCTACAAATCCCTGCTTCCCTCTGCGAAGGGCCTATCTATTTACTTTTATGTTGAGTCATCATCCTCTTATTAAAAAGCACCAGTTGGAGAGCACCGTTGTCATTTGCATCCATTACCGTTAGTTTACATTGAGTATGACTTGACTGGATCTCTTTTACCATGAATAACAATGTCTAGTCAGTCCTTGATCTTTAAAGGTGCTCTGCATTTATGTTTTGCGGTCTCAGAAAGGGCTAGCGAGATACCATCTTGTCATATCATATCATGATTATTTTGATAAAGTGTTGTCATCCGAGATTTATTATTATTGCTCGCTAGTTGATTATGTCATTGATATGAGTAAACATGAGACCTAAGTGTTATTGTGAATATGGTTAGTTCATAATCTTTGCTGAAAACCTGAATGTTGGCTTTACATATTTACAACAACAAGAGCAAATAGAGTTTGTAAAAGTTTTTCTTTATCACTTTCAGTTTATCAACTGAATTGCTTGAGGACAAGCAAAGGTTTAAGCTTGGGGGAGTTGATACGTCTCCGTCGTATCTACTTTTCCAAACACTTTTGCCCTTGTTTTGGACTCTAACTTGCATGATTTGAATGGAACTAACCCGGACTGATGCTGTTTTCAGCAGAATTGCCATGGTGTTATTTTTGTGCAGAAATAAAAGTTCTTGGAATGACCTGAAAATCAACGGAGAATTATTTTGGAATATATAAAAAATACTGGAAGAAGAATCCACGTCAGGGGGCCTCCACCTGTCCACGAGGGTGGGGGCGCTCCCCCTGCCTTGTGGGCCCCCTGACGCTCCACCGACCTCAACCTTGACTCCGTATATTCACTTCCGGGGAGAAAAAATCAGGGAGAAGGATTCATCGCGTTTTACGATATGGAGCCGCCGCCAAGCCCTAAACTCTCTCGGGAGGGCTGATCTGGAGTCCGTTCGGGGCTCCAAAGAGGGGAATCCGTCGCCATCGTCATCATCAACCTTCCTCCACCACCAATTTCATGATGCTCATCGTCGTGCGTGAGTAATTTCATCGTAGGCTTGCTGGACGGTGATGGGTTGGATGAGATTTATCATGTAATCGAGTTAGTTTTGTTAGGGTTTGATCCCTAGTATCCACTATGTTCTGAGATTGATGTTGCTATGACTTTGCTATGCTTAATGCTTGTCACTAGGGCCCGAGTGCCGTGATTTCAGATCTGAACCTATTATGTTTTCATCAATATATGAGAGTTCTAGATCCTATCTTGCAAGTCTATAGTCACCTACTATGTGTTATGATCCGGCAACCCCGAAGTGACAATAATCGGGACCACTCCGGTGATGACCGTAGTTTGAGGAGTTCATGTATTCACTATGTGTTAATGCTTTGGTCCGGTACTCTATTAAAAGGAGGCCTTAATATCCCTTAGTTTCCAATACGACCCCGCTGCCACGGGAGGGTAGGACAAAAGATGTCATGCAAGTTCTTTTCCATAAGCACGTATGACTATATTCGGAATACATGCCTACATTACATTGATGAACTGGAGCTAGTTCCGTGTCACCCTATGTTATAATTGTTGCATGAGGAATCGCATCCGACATAATTATCCATCATTGATCCATTGCCTACGAGCTTTTCACATATTGATCTTTGCTTAGTTACTTTTCCATTGCCATTGTTACGATTGCTACAAAAACTACTACTGTTACTTTTGCCACCCTTACCATTACTTCCATACTACTTTGCTACTAAATACTTTGCTACAGATATTAAGTCTTTCAGGTGTGGTTGAATTGACAACTCAACTGCTAATACTTGAGAATATTCTTTGGCTCCCCTTGTGTCAAATCAATAAATTTGGGTTGAATACTCTACCCTCGAAAACTGTTGCGATCCCCTATACTTGTGGGTTATCAAGACTATTTTCTGGCACCGTTGCCGGGGAGCATATCTTCTTTGAGTCACTTGGGATTTATATCTGTTGATCACTATGAGGAACTTGTGAAAGGATCGATATGGTTGACTAGAGGGGGGTGAATAGGCAACTAAATTTTTTAGCTTTTCTTTAACAATTTAAACTTTGCATCAAAGTAGGTTGTCTAGATATGCAACTAGGTGAGCAACCTATATGATGCAACAAGGATAGGAACACAAGCAAGCAAGAGATATGACACAAATAAGCTTGCACAAGTAAAGGCACGAGATAACCAAGAGTGGAGACGGTGGAGACGAGGATGTGTTACCGAAGTTCCTTCCCTTTGAGGGGAAGTACGTCTCCGTTGGAGCGGTGTGGAGGCACAATGCTCCCCAAGAAGCCACTAGGGCCACCGTATTCTCCTCACGCCCTCACACAATGCGAGATGCCGTGATTCCACTATTGGTGCCCTTGGAGGCGGCGACCGAACCTTTACAAACAAGGTTGGGGCAATCTCCACAACTCAATTGGAGGCTCCCAACGACACCACGAAGCTTCACCACAATGGACTATGGCTCCGCGGTGACCTCAACCGTCTAGGATGCTCAAACACCCAAGAGTAACAAGATCCGCAAGGGATTAGTGGGGGGAATCAAATTTCTCTTGGTGGAAGTGTGGATCGAGGCCTTCTCAACCACTCCCGAGCAAATCAACAAGTTTGATTGGCTAGGGAGTGAGATCGGGCGAAAATGGAGCTTAGAGCAACAATGGAGCTTAGGGTTGGAAGAGATAAGTCAACGGGGAAGAAGGGGACCCCTTATATAGTGAGGGACAAAGATCCAACCGTTATCCACCTACCAGCCCGCGGCCAGCGGTACTACCGCCCAGGCAGCGGTACTACCGGGGCCACGCGGTACTACCGCTTGCTGCCAAGCGGTACTACCGCGAGGTCACGTGGTACAACCGTGCAGGCCCGCGGTACTACCGCTGCACCAGCAACGGCTAGGGCAGACCTGTGGCACAAGTGCTGAGGGCGATACTTCCGCGAGTGCGGTACTACCGCTCCCCCTTGCGGTACTACCGCAAGGCAGGAATCCCCTAGCCTGGGAAGAGAGAGGATAAGGAAACAACCGTGCCTACTTCCGCTGAAAAATGGAAGAAGCAAAAACCCGACACAGTAATATCGCAGAGGGGCGGTACTACCGCCTGGCAGCTGAGCACGGTACTACCGCGGAAGTGAAAGCGGTACTACCATGGTAGGCGCGGATGTAAAAATTACATCCGCCCCTACTACCGCGGGGGAGCGTACTAGCCTGGTGGGCCACGGTAGTGCAGCTCCAGGGGAGCGGTACTACCGTGGGCACCTGCGGTACTACCATGCCACATCACGGTACTACCGCTGGTGCCTACGGTACTACCGCTCACCTGGGAGCAGTACTACCGCAGGCCAACACAGCAGCCAGAAACAAGGTGACGAGATAAACAACGGAGGAAGCTCCAAGGTGCAAGGAAAGGAGGGGACAAGAAGAGACGTGTACGTGATGATTCCACCCAAACCTTTCCGACGCGGACCCCCTCTTAATAGTACGGCTTTCCTACGACTCAAATCCACCAAAAAGAAACGTAGAAAAGACGCCGTCTTCAACAGTCTTCGAGGGGCACCCAACCGTCTTGTGCCTAGCGATGAAATGTCTGGGATACTCAAGGCACACGATTAGTCCGCAAACGCGTTGTCATCAATCACCAAAACACCTTAGGGATAAATATGCCCTTACAATCTCCCCCTTTTTGGTGGATTGATGACAATACGGGATTTGCACAAGGGAAATAATATTAAGCAACCGCAAACCCCTCCTCTCTAGAATATAGACGGGCTCCCCCTAGATGTGTGCCAACTAGATGGGTGCTTTGGACTGCACGGCACACATACTAGGATCAAAGCTCCCCCTATATTATAGAGACAAGGCATATCTAGTAATAGGAAGGCTAACACTAGACAAGATAGCACAAACATAAGTTAACTAAGATAGATAGAGTGCATATGTCTTACACCATATGTAGGATAAGTCTCAAAGGCACAAACCAAACAAAGGCAAACGAGGTTCAAACGACAAAGCAAACACACCAAGCACGACACAACACAAATCCCTACACTCTCTCCCCCTTTGGCATCGAGACGCCAAAAAGGCAGAGAGGACACCTACACACACGGGGTGGCTCAGGCAGAGAAGTCATCCCACTGGTCCTCGTGCTCCTCGTCAGACTCAGCGGCGGGGACGGACTCCTCGATGTCCTCCTCTGAACTGGTCCACTTGTACCCCTGCTTCGCCATCCAGGCAGCCTCTGGCGTGATGACGTCCTCAGAACCGCCAGAGACATCCTCTCCAAAGAGCCTCATAACCTTCTTGTCACGGCGGCGACTCTCCTTGTCTGCCACGTGAGTCCTGTACTGTCCCTTTGCCTGCATGCAGAAGAGAGTCTTCATCTTGTCCTTTAACTTCTTGGCCCATGACGGCTCAGAGGAAGGTGTGGTAGACCTAGCAGCACGGTCCTTAGCAACATTCTCTGCAGCAGCCTCCTCCTCACAAACAGCCCTCCTAGCAGTAGAAGCCTCAGCACGGGTAGTAGTGTTGGCCCAGTTGGGCTTGATGTGGAGACTGATGGACTCATGCCGAATCCAGTCTGGAGCAAGGAACTCATCACCAGGGTACATCTTCTCCCAAGCTGTGGAGAGCAACAGAAACAGGTACGGTCCATAGATAGGTACCTTGCGAGTGAACACCGCAAAGCGAAGCTCACACCACATGATGTGTGAGACATCAAGTGGCTGAGTCTGAGATGAACGTGCCTCTGCACACAGGAGCAACATGTCCACTAGATAAGAATGAACCTTGTCCTTGTCGCCAATGCGTGGGAACAGAGTGTTGCGGAAGATGCGATGCATGATATCCAGAAAGGAGTTCAGCACCCAAGTCGACTTGCCATTGGGGAGCACCTTCTCAACAAGGAATGGCTGAAGCAGGTTCTTGTTGGCAGACTCAGAGTTGGCGTGGGGGCGAACACCAACGGGTGTGTGAAGCCCGTCATCAGGAATGTGAAGCAGATCCATGAACTCCTTCCATGTAGCAGACAGCTGACGGCCGTTGGTCATCCAGGTCATCCTCCGCTCATCCCCGGGATGAAAGTAAACTGAGGCAAAGAACTGACAGATAAGCTCAGGGTCATAGTCAAGGTGAAAGGAGATCACAGGCTCAATAGCAAACTGCTCCACCAAGTCCAGAGCCTCTCCAAAATAGTCACGAAACTTGTCCTTCCGCATGTGATTCATGTCTATCCACTTGACATCCATGAAGGTATTCTGCTTGTTCTTGATCACATCCAGATAGATGAGAGCCTGTTGCTTGGTCCAGAACAACTCGGTGCCTCTGAGGACAGCCCGAGGATTCATATAGGGATTGATCTTCTGGCGTTCGACATACTCATTGACTGAAATCTCATCCATGCCCTTAGCAGGTTCCTTTTGCTTGCTAGCAGTGGTCTTGACATTGCGCTTGGGGGCATTGGAGCCCTCTGGTGCTTCATCTTGGGGATTGCGCAGACGCTTGGAGCCAGTGTCACGACTGGGATTGGAACGGCGAGAGCCACCACCTGAGACACAAAGCACAAAACACACACGACAAGCAAGAAGGATCAATGCAAAGACCACAACAAAGCAAAAGAAACATGCAGGAAGCACACAAGATAATTGCCATGAGAGAGATTTGATCCCTACGGTAGTACTGCCAAGTGCTGTGGTACTAAGATTGTAGTACGGCTCTTAGTCGCGGCAGTACCGTGTAGGGCCACGGTAGTACCAGGTCTGGGAGCGGTAGTAGGATCTTAGTGCCACAGCTAGCGCGGTAGTACCGCGTCTGATGGGTGGTAGTACCGCATGAGCTGGTGCGATAGTACCGCACCTGATGGGCGGTAGTACCGCACATGAGACACGATAGTACCGCACCGTGTCAGATCCGAACAAGTTCAAATCTAACAAAAGCCTGCGAAACCGCGGCGGTACTATGGTTGGACAAATATACCACATGACAACATATCAAGTATGATTCCTACGCAACACGACTCTCCTACATCCTACTCTCACACAGATTTGGCCTAAAATCTCAAGAACAACAAGCATCTCCCCAAAAACCTAGAAGTGAGAGAACAACCAAGAAAAAGAGGGATTTGGGGAAAAACCTTGGTCCATGGCAAGAGGAAGTGGTGGAGAACAATCCCATCGGTCGGAATCCGAGGAGAGTGGCCGGAGACGGAGATCTGGCAAGGACCTCCGGCACCGTTCTTGAGCAAGAGAGAGAGAGACGTGGGGAGAGAGACAAGTGAATGGGTATGGGGAGTTGGAACTCCCCTGCCCGAGTCATAACCCCCATGCTCACTCGATGGCGCGCTAGTACCGTGCCTCATCGCGGTAGTACCGCTCGGCGAAAGTACCGCACCTGAGCGGTAGTACCGCGCTCTGGCGCGGTAGTACCGTGCCCTCTCAAGTGGTAGTACCATGGGCTCAAGAAGATGCACGTTTCAAGCACACGAAAAAGAGGTCTTTGCACAAACACTCCAGGGCAACACGACACCACAAGACCATGCTACACACGAAGGCAGAAAGGCAAACGACAAAATGAAACAACCACGAGACACCACCTCTCCAAAGAGAGGGCGGTGGCCGTGGCCACCTATGTTTGAGTCAATTGGTATGGCATCGCAAAGAATTATTCTTGGGCCCATGACCAAAACTCGTCTTTAAAGCACAAGTACCATCAAACATGGCTAATGTGAAAGACTTGATCAATTTATGCATAATGGGGGAGGGAGAGTTCATTGAGAGAACAACACTCACCCTATGTCCATGCCTACATCTAAACAAGACAACAAGTTGAGTATGGTGGGGTGTGCAAGGGTTCAAGCAACATTGCTCGAATCAATGATATTTAGCTCATGCCTTAACTCGTGAAATCTTGCTTCATCCAAGGGCTTCGTGAAAATATCTGCAAGGTTATCATGAGTGTTGACATAGTTGAGCTCGATCTCTCCTCGCCTAATGTGATCCTGGATGAAGTGATACCGGATCTCAATATGCTTCGTCTTCAGGTGTTGCACCGGGTTGAGAGAGATCTTGATGGCACTTTCATTGTCACACCAAAGAGGCACTTTGTCACAAATGACACCGTAATCCTTTAAAGTTTGCCTCATCCATAAGAGTTGTGCACAACAACTACCGGCCGCCACATACTCCGCTTCGGTGGACGAGAGAGACACACAACTTTGCTTTTTGGAAGACCAACTTACCAAAGAGCAACCAAGGAATTGGCACCCTCCGGAAGTGGACTTCCTATCCACTTTGTCTCCCGCCCAATCGGAATCCGAATACCCTACAAGCTTGAAGTTTGCTCCTCTTGGGTACCATAAGCCAAAGTTTGGGGTATGAGCCAAATATCGAAAGATTCGTTTGACCGCCACATAGTGACTTTCCTTAGGTGCGGCTTGAAACCGTGCACAAATTCCCACACTCAACATGATATCCGGTCTAGATGCACAAAGGTAGAGCAAGGAGCCTATCATGGAACGATATACCTTTTGATCCACCGCTTTACCATTGGGATCGATGTCAAGTTGGCACTTGGTGGGCATTGGAGTGGAAGCCGGCTTGACATCACTTAGCTTGAATCTCTTGAGCATGTCTTGAGTGTATTTGGCTTGGTTGATGAAGGTTCCTTCTCTTCTTTGCTTCACTTCGAACCCTAGAAAGAACTTCAACTCTCCCATGGAAGACATCTCGAACTTTGAGGTCATGAGAGCGGCAAATTCCTCATTGAAAGCTTTGTTAGGGGAACCAAAGATAATATCATCAACATATAATTGGCACACAAACAACTCCCCTTTGACCTTCTTAGTAAAAAGAGTGGGGTCGATTAGCCCAACTTCAAAACCACGGTCTTGTAACAACTCGGTAAGGTGGTCATACCACGCACGTGGGGCTTGTTTAAGGCCATAGAGTGCCTTATCGAGTTGATACACATGATCGGGAAAGTAGGGATCCTCGAACCCGGGGGGTTGCTTGACATAAACCAATTCATTAATGGGACCATTAAGAAAAGCACTCTTCACATCCATTTGTTGTAACTTAAAGTTATGATGAGAAGCATATGCAATCAACATGCGAATGGATTCAAGACGAGCAACGGGAGCAAAGGTTTCACCGTAGTCGATACCCTCGACTTGGGAGTAGCCTTGTGCTACCAAACGAGCCTTGTTGCGAATGATAATCCCATGGGCATCTTGCTTGTTCTTAAATATCCACTTGGTTCCAATGACATTGTGGTTCCCCGTCGGTCTTGGCACCAATCTCCACACTTTGTTGCGCTCGAAGTTGTTGAGTTCTTCATGCATGGCATTGAGCCAATCCGGATCTTCGAGCGCCTCATAGACCTTGTGGGGTTCGACACAAGAGACAAACGCGTGATGCTCACAATAGTTTGCTAATTGTCTACGAGTGCTTACCCCCTTTCTTAAGCTTCCAAGCACATTCGTCATGAGATGATCCTTGGTGGAGAGCTTGGAAGCAACCTTGGCGGCACGACGCTCCAATTCCTCCTCGGGGGTGAGACGAGGAGTGGTCACTTGATCATCTTGAGCGTCGTCTTGAGCTTGTTCTTGTTCTTGAACTTGCTCGGAGGAGAGAACTTGACCTTGGGCATCACTTGATGTGTCAACACCGTCTTGAGCATGATCTTGCCCTTGGTCATGTTCTTGAGGATGAGGGCCTTCATGTTGTTCTTCGGAAGCGTGTGGGCCTTGGGTTGGTGATGGCTCCACTTGAGTGGAGCATTGTCCTTCTCCTTCGGCCACAAGGGGTTCCTCAATGGGTAGGATAAAGCCAACACCCATTCTTCTTATGGCTTGAGGAGGAATTTCATCACCTACATCACAAGTGCCACTTTGCTCCACTTGGGAGCCGTTATTCTCATCAAACTCCACGTTACACGTCTCCTCAATAAGTCCCGTGGATTTATTGAGGACACGGTAAGCATGAGAGTTTGTAGCATAACCAACAAATATGCCCTCATAAGCTCTAGCCTCAAATTTAGACAACCGAACACCTTTCTTGAGAATGAAACACTTACACCCGAACACCCGAAAGTACTTGAGGTTGGGCTTGTTACCGGTGAGTATCTCATATGGAGTCTTGTTCAAGCCCTTGCGGAGGTAGAGCCGATTGGATGCATGACACGCGGTGTTGATGGCTTCGGCCCAAAAGTTGTACGGAGACTTGAACTCCGCCATCATGGTCCTTGCCGCATCCATCAACGTCCGGTTCTTCCTCTCCGCAACACCGTTTTGTTGAGGGGTGTAAGGTGCGGAATATTGATGCTTGATCCCCTCATCACTAAGAAACTCATCCAAGGTGTAGTTCTTGAACTCGGTGCCGTTGTCACTTCTTATTGTCAAGATCTTTGCATTGTGTTGACGTTGTGCTTCATTTGCAAAGTCAATGACGGTTTGTTGGGTCTCGCTCTTCCTCTTGAAGAAATACACCCAAGTGTATCTTGAGTAGTCATCCACAATCACCAAGCAATACTTCCTACCCCCAAGACTATCGAAGGATGGAGGCCCAAAGAGATCCAAGTGAAGGAGCTCCAAAGGCCTCTTTGAGTAAATGATAGTCGTGGGAGGGTGAGCCTTCTCATGTAGCTTTCCTTCGATACAAGCACTGCAAGCACGATCTTTAGCAAAACTAACATTCGTTAGTCCACGGACATGGTCCCCCTTGAGAAGACTTTGCAAAGATCTCATATTGACATGGGCTAGACGGCGATGCCAAAGCCATCCCACATCAACTTTAGCCATTAGGCATGTCGCGGTCTTAGTGGGTCGCTCCGAAAAGTTAATCACATATAGACCGTTCTCGACATGCCCAACAAAGGCTACTTTAAGAGTCTTGCTCCACAAGAGGGCCACGGTATCGATATCAAAGAAAGTGGCAAAGCCCATGATTGCAAGTTGACGAACGGAAAGTAAATTGTATGCAAGGGACTCAACAAGCATGACCTTCTCGATCGTGAGATCATGAGAGATGACCACCTTGCCAAGTCCCAATACCTTAGAAGATGAGGCGTCACCCCACTCGACATTGGTGGGCATAGATGGAATCTTGTGCACGTCCACCACCAAGTCCTTGCTTCCGGTCATATGATTTGTAGCTCCGCTATCGAGCAACCATGATCCCCCACCGGAAGCAAACACCTACAAGAGATCAATGCTTGGTTTTAGGTACCCATTTTGTAATGGGTCCTTTGATGTTAGTAACAAGGGTCTTTGGAACCCAAATAGACCATTCAATGTATTCATGAGGAGAACCAACGAATTTGGCATAGACATGCCCATCACTAGCACGACATAACATATAAGAAGGATTAAAGTCGCCGGCTTTGATGGGAGGAGTGGCATTGCCCTTTTTGACAGCGCCACCCTTCGCATTGTTCTTCTTCTCCTTGGAAGCACTCTCTCCCTCCTTCACAAAGGTTTGCATGAGAGGAGGAGGTCGTTTGGTCTTGTCATTCTTCTTCTTGTTCTTGGACTCGGGCACGTACCCAACCCCTTCCTTGGCCACAACTCCCTTTTGGTTGATCAAGAGGTCGTTGAGGTTCTTCTTGCCTTGTATGCAAGTCGCAAGACCTCTCTCAAGTTGCCCCTTTAGCTTAGCGTTCTCCTCAACAAGATGCACATGCTCACAACACGGGTTAGTAGCATTTGCATTATCAATTAACATCATACGAGGAAAAGTGGCTTTTTCCTTGGTTAGCTTTACTTGAAGTTGATCATGAGACTCTTTGAGGCTAGCATGAGCACCCTTCAAGACCTTGTGAGCCTTGTCAAGTAGATCAAACTCCTCTTTGAGTCTAGCAAGATCAACCTCAAGTTCGGCCTTCTCGGAGTTTAGCACATGAGAAACAATGAGAACATGATCATAATCTTTCTTTAACTTAGCATGATCAACGTTGTGTGACTCCTCAAGAGCCAAACGAAGACCACGCTCTTCCTCAAGAGCATTGGAAAGATCCGAAATCTCATCGGCATAGTCACGACTATGCCCTTCCATCTTAGTGATGGTATCTTCGTGAGCCTCGATCATGTCATTGGCTTCACCAAGTTGTTCCAAGAGAGCAACAAAGTGCTTCTTGGATTTACCCTTAAGTTTGCCCATAAAGGCCTCAAACTCATTCGCCTCCACATTAGCTCCCTCATGTTCATCAATGCTATCCGTCGAAGAAGGATGATTAATGATGGTAGTTTTGATGTTGGGGGTTACCTTGTTGGTGGCTTTAGCCATGAGGCACTTGGCGGTGATGCTCTCATTGGGTGAGTCGAAGAGAGACACCCGTGGAGTCGTCGCAATGGCAACTGAGGCCATGGCAACCGACTCACCATCTTCATCATCGTCATCATCCTCATTGTACTCTTCTTGTACCACCAATGCCTTGGGAGGAGTCTTCTTGGTGAAGTTGCTCTTGTTGGGGAACGACTTGGCCTTGTCCTTTCGGATGAGCTTGCCACCATTGTCTTCCCTCTTCTCATACGGGCACTCCGCAACAAAATGACTCACATTGCCACAATTGTAGCAAGTCCTTACACGTTGCTTGCTCTTCGTGCCACTTGAGTTGTTTTTGTTAAAGTTTGGCCTTGAGTTTTTCTTGCTCCAAAATTGCCTTGAAGCGAGTGCCATGTGTTCATGATATGCATACTTTGTATCTTCGGGGTTGCTCTCCTCTTCTTCCTCTTCTTCTTCTTCAACGGAGAGCTTGGCCTTCAATGCAAGGTTGGGCTTCTTTGCCCTTTGAGAACGAAGCACCGCATTGTCGGCGGTCTTGTCCAAAATGTTCATGGCCACAAACTCATCCAACACTTCGCTTGAGGTCAAAGTGTGGAAGTCCGGTCTTTGACGAATGACGGAGGACATGGCCTTGTGGTAGGGCATCATTGCCTTGAGGAATTTGCGCTTGATCCAATTGTCATCCGTGTCCTTGCTCCCGTGATCTCGGAGTGAGACCGCGAGTTTGGTTACTCTCCGATAAAGCTCACGAGGTTCTTCATCTTCTTTCATTGCAAACTCATCGGCCTCATCTTGCACCACTTCATAGTTGGAGCGTTGAATGCTTGCGCTTCCCCGGTAGAGAGAGACAACACAAAGCCATGCGTCTTTGGCCAAGGCGAAGGGCCGAAGATGAGGTAGGTCTTCGGGTGGGATTGCATCTTGAATGATGAAGAGAGCATTCTCATTGAATTGATTATCCGCGGCTTCTCGAGGAGTGAAGTTGCTTGGATCATGCGGATAGAAACCTTCTTCAATGATTCTCCAAAGATTAGTGTTCACATGATTTAAATGACGTTTAAAGCGGTAAACCCAAGAATCAAAGTCCTCATTTTTCACAATCTTAGGGGGAGGACCGGCATGATTCAAATGAGTGGAAGGAACCGGTCCACCATAAACAAGTGATGGTTCCACATGAGCAAAGATGCCGGTGCCATTCTTACCACTAGAAGAAGGAGCCTTTTCACTACTAGCTTCCCCCTTATCGGAGGTAGCATCCGTCACCTTGTCAGTGGGATTACCCACTTTCAACGGTGCGGTGGATAGTTTAAGCCCTTCAAGGAATTTAGTAAACATGCTTTCAACCTCGGTCGTCATGGAGGTTTTCAATGTCTCCAAGGCCACATTGAACTCCTCACGAGAGACCGAGGTTTCCCCATCGCCCGTAGACGAGATCAGATTCACACCGGAGTGTTCCTCCACACCGTCTACGGTATCAACCATACTCTTCGGACGATAAAGTCCTTAATAAAGAGACGAGGCTCTGATACCAATTGAAAGGATCGATATGGTTGACTAGAGGGGGTGAATAGGCAACTAACAATTTTTAGCTTTTCTTTAACAATTTAAACTTTGCATCAAAGTAGGTTGTCTAGATATGCAACTAGGTGAGCAACCTATATGATGCAACAAGGATAGGAACACAAGCAAGCAAGAGATATGACACAAATAAGCTTGCACAAGTAAAGGCACGAGATAACCAAGAGTGGAGACGGTGGAGACGAGGATGTGTTACCGAAGTTCCTTCCCTTTGAGGGAAGTACGTCTCCGTTGGAGCGGTGTGGAGGCACAATGCTCCTCAAGAAGCCACTAGGGCCACCGTATTCTCCTCACACCCTCACACAATGCGAGATGCCGTGATTCCACTATTGGTGCCCTTGGAGGCGGCGACCGAACCTTTACAAACAAGGTTGGGGCAATCTCCACAACTCAATTGGAGGCTCCCAACGACACCACGAAGCTTCACCACAATGGACTATGGCTCCGCGGTGACCTCAACCGTCTAGGATGCTCAAACACCCAAGAGTAACAAGATCCGCAAGGGATTAGTGAGGGAATCAAATTTCTCTTGGTGGAAGTGTGGATCGAGGCCTTCTCAACCACTCCCGAGCAAATCAACAAGTTTTATTGGCTAGGGAGTGAGATCGGGGGAAAATGGAGCTTAGAGCAACAATGGAGCTTAGGGTTGGAAGAGATAAGTCAACGGGGAAGAAGGGTACCCCTTATATAGTGAGGGACAAAGATCCAACCGTTATCCACCTACCAGCCCGCGGCCAGCGGTACTACCGCACCAGGCAAGCGGTACTACTGTGGGGCCATGCGGTACTACCGCTTGCTGCCAAGCGGTACTACCGCGAGGTCACGCGGTACAACTGTGCAGGCCCGAGGTACTACCGCTGCACCAGCAACGGCTAGGGCAGACATGTGGCACAAGTGCTGAGGGCAGTACTTCCACGGGCGCGGTACTACCGCTCCCCCTTGCGGTACTACCGCAAGGCAGGAATCCCCTAGCCTGGGAAGAGAGAGGATAAGGAAACAACTGTGCCTACTTCCACTGAAAAATGGAAGAAGCAAAAACCCGACACAGTACTACCGCAGAGGGGCGGTACTATCGCCTGGCAACTGAGCGCGGTACTACCGCGGAGTGAAAGCGGTACTACCATGGTAGGCGCGGATGTAAAAAATTACATCCACCCCTACTACCGCGGGGGAGCGGTACTAGCCTGGTGGGCCACGGTAGTGCAGCTCTAGGGGAGCGGTACTACCGTGGGCACCTGCGGTACTACCGCGCCGCAGCATGGTACTACCGCTGGTGCCTACGGTACTACCGCTCACCTGGGAGCAGTACTACCGCAGGCCAACACAGCAGCCAGAAGCAAGGTGACGAGATAAGCAACGGAGGAAGCTCCAAGGTGCAAGAGAAAGGAGGGGACAAGGAAGAAACGTGTACGTGATGATTCCACCCAAACCTTTCCGACGCAGACCCCCTCTTAATAGTACGACTTTCCTACGACTCAAATCCACCAAAAAGAAACGTAGAAAAGACGCCGTCTTCAACAGTCTTCGAGGGGCACCCAACCGTCTTGTGCCTAGCGATGAAATGTCTGGGATACTCAAGGCACACGATTAGTCCGCAAACGCATTGTCATCAATCACCAAAACACCTTAGGGATAAATATGCCCTTACACACGGCTTCCGAGGTGGTGGCGCCCCATGTTCCTTTGTTGAAGCCCCTTCATGTACTTAGACTTTTTTTGGCAGCTTCGGCCTCGCAAGTCGCCTTGAATATTTCAAACTGCTCTTGCAAGATTGTAGGATTATCCTTTACAATCTCAAAGTAGGGTTCCTTTTTGTTGATGGTGCGATGTTTCACCCTTGCTTTCCAGGCGGCCAACGCGTCGCTAAACTTGGTCATGGCGTGTTTGCTTATCTTCTTCATTATCGGGTCCTTATCTGGATTTTCATATTCCTTTTCATACCGGCCCAAGAACAAGAATATCTGGTGCAGCTTCTTTAGGAGGGAGGGCATCATATTATCTATCTTCTTTAGTTTCTCATTGTTGATGGTGGCGATTGTCCGTATGATGCAGCCTATTTGATTGCGGTAGCACGATCGCGCTTCCTCGAGCGCTGTTGGCTCAAAAATGATGTCGTCCATCTCCGTGACCACCGGTCTAGTAGTCATGAGCTGGTTTAGCCACCGTGGCCTCTTTGCTTTTGGTTCTATACCGGCTCCGCTGGTATCGGTGTCAGTCTCAGTCTCAGTGCTGGTCTGCATGTCGGTCTCAGTCCCCGATGCGATAGGTGGGCCCAGCAACAACATCCGTTGATCGTCAGCAATGCTCAAAAATTCGTCTGCCGCCAGGTAGACGTTGTCGCAATCACCAGAACCCTGTCTTTCATTGTTGCTAGCCATGTTTCCTACGATTAAATCTAGTCAATTAATCTAGCCTTAATAAAATGAATAATGACATAAAAAGGCCTATGTTAGGACCGTTGACTCCTTCCCGGTGTGGCAAATCCCAGGCACTCAATATGTCCCAGTTTGTAGCACAAGTCATGCCAAAATTCATGGAATATTTCGGCATGACCTTTGCTAAAAAGTGGAAAAATCGAGCACCTAAAATTTGCCAGAACGGAAATGAATCAATGTTCCGGCAAAACATAGGCCACTCGGCTTCATTTCCTGCAAACACAAAAGGCCACTCGGCCACAATCGAACCACTTCTATGTTGCTTATAACAAGACCACTTAAGAATATGTACATGAGAAACTACAACAGTAGCTAAAGATGAGCAAACACAATTGAGGAATTTGCATATATCATGACCACTTCAAATTTGCATCTCCTAGTGTTTGACACTTCAAGAAAATCTACACAAATCTCATGCTCTCTCAAACTCAATTCAAAACCCAAATATAGATTATATTTAGTTAACTACTGAACTAAATTTTACTCTAAACTAAACCCTACTACCTTAATTAACATCTAGTTAAACAAACTCAATTCAAAAACTAAACCCTACTGAACTAATTAACATCTACATTATCTACTACATAACATCTATTATTACCCTAACTAAAAAACATCTACTATTAACCCTATTGCCCTAGTTAACCAGTACCACCACTACTACTAATTACCATCTAGTACTACTACTACTAAAAAACATTATCTATGAACCCTACTACTAATTAACATCTACTACTACTGCTAATTAACATGGCGGGAAGAAAATGCAGAGAGAGAGGAGGGGTGGGGGCAGGGGTGGGGGACTTACAGAGAGGGGAGAGATGGTGGCAGGGAGGTGCTCGGCGAAGGAGGCAGGGGCAGGGAGGGCGGGCTTGGGCTCGGGCAGCGGCGGTCCTGGGCGGGCTCGGGCGGCGGTGAGGTCGAGGGCGACGGCGGTGAGGTCGAGGGCAGCGACAGTGAGGTCGAGGGCGGCCTCGGGCGCCGGCGGTGAGGTTGAGGGCGGCCCCGGGCAGAGACGGTGAGGTTGCGGGTGTCGACGTCGGCAGGAGACGGCGGCAAAGTGGGGCGACGGCGAATTGGGGAGACGGCGGCGGAGTGGGGCGAGGGATTTGGGGAAGAAGTGGTGGCCGGGTGGAGGGAAACCGCTGGTTAAGTCAAACAAAGCAGTAGCGCGTTACTGAAAACACGCTATAGCTAAGTTAGCTATAGCGCGTTTAACTAAACGCGCTACTGCTATGCCTTTTCTCTTTTTTACCCTTTTTTATTTATTTTTCTTTACATTTTATTTTTTCCTTTTTCCTTTTTCTATTTCTTTCATTTTCATTTACTTTTCTATTGGCTTTTCATTTTATTTTATTTCCATTAGCAGTAGCGCGTTTCTACGTAAATGCGCTGCTACAACAGTACTAGCGGTAGCGCTGTTTGTATAAGACCGCTACTACTATGTGTATCCTATGGGCTTAGTAGTGGGAATTTTAGTAGTAGCACTTTTATCGCTAGACGTGTTACTGCTATATATGTATCTGTAGCGCTATTATTCAGCATGCGCTACTGCTATGTAGCACTAGCGCGCTTTTTTAACAAGTGCTACTGCTAAAGATCTGTGTATAAGGTTTTCCCTAGTGGTGGGAAGTAGGGATTTGTAGAGGTGTCAGAGCTCAAAGCAAAAAACTTAGAGATAAAAACATTTTGGGAGGTGTGTCATTCCCACCAACAAAAATGACTTAGAGTTCCCAACACTTTCCATGCTAAATATATCATAGGTGGTTCCCAAACAAAAATTAAAGTTTATTCCTTTTTCAACCAAACTTTCACTTTCCATGGCTAGCCGTATCCATGGTTGCCCTCCATAACAACACTTTCCAAGGAATTTATTATTTTAAAACATAAAGTAAATTCATTTTTCATTTCAGGACTGGACATCCCTGATACCTTTGCCTTACTCTCGTGCAATGACAAGTGAATAAACACTCATCGTGAGAATAACACATCTAGCATGGAAAAAATTAGCCACCTCTCACCGCTCATCGAGCGAAACGAACACACAAAAGCGAAGTTTATTTTGAAAATTAGAGATGACACAAACAAATTTGCTTAGAACGGCAAAATAATACCACATATAGGTAGATATAGTGGACTCATGTGGCAAAACTGGTTTAAAGGTTTTTGGATGCACAAATAGTGATCATACTTGGTGCAAAATGAAGGCTAGCAAAAGATTGAGAAGCGACCAACAAAGAAATGAATAATCTCATAAGAGAGCATTAAGCATAATTAACACCGAATAATGCACCACAAGTAGGATATAATTTCATTGCATAATTATTGACTTTCGTGCTTGCATAGCGAATCACAAACCTTAACACCAATATTCTTATTAAAGCATAATTACTCATCAACATAACTCACATATCACATCATCATATCTCAAAACTATTACTAAGAATAAAGTTTATTTTGTCCAATGATCTTCATGAAAGTTTTTATTATATCCTTCTTGGATATCTATCACTTTGGGACTAATTTTAATGTGTTGCTTTTGACAAGCTCAAACAAATATAAGTGAAGATCATGAGCATAACATTTCTTTCTCTCAAATTAATTTAAGTGAAGCAAGATAGAATTTCTTGAAAATTTTACTAACTCTCAAATAAATCTAAGTGAAGCACGAGAGCATTTCTTCAAAATAAATCACACCGTGCACAAAAAGATATAAGTGAAGCACTAGAGCAAGTCCATAGCTCATGAAAAATTAAGTGAAGCATAGAGAGCAATTCTAACAAGTCATGGCATAATTTTGGCTCTCTCAAATAGGTGTGTCCAACAAGGAATCAAGACTTAAAACACAAAATAAAACAAGCAAAGACTCAAATCATACAAGACGCTCCAAGCAAAATACATAGTATGTGACGAATAAAAATATAGCTTCGAGTAAAATACCGATGGTCGTTAGAAGAAAGAGGGGATGCCACTCGGGGGCATCCCCAAGCTTAGTTGCTTGCTCTCCTTTGGATAATAGCTTGGGATATCGGGGCATCCCCATGTTTATGCTCTTCTTACTCCTTATTCCTTCATCCATCATAAGATAACCCAAAACTCGAAAACCTCAATCACACAAAACTCAACAAAAGCCTTCGTGAGATCCGTTAGTACTCCCTCCATTTTTATATACAAGGCCACAAACTCATATTACAGGTACCAAGGTAGAAATTAATGCCTACTTAAGCCAAAGTTGCAAGCTAGTATTTTTTTTCTCGCTTGACGTGTTAATTAATGTGCATTTTCTCTTCAACACACAACAAGACAACCCTCTCACTCCTCATTGGTTGATTAATGTGGTACACGAAAACCAACCTTCTCACTCCCACATGCATGCAAGGGATATTAATGTCCTCGGTTGCTAGTACGAGGCAAACCTCATCAATTTTACCTCGATTGATGTTAGTGGCCTTGTATATATGCAAATTGTAATTTTGATAGTGGTCTTGTATACAAAAATGGAGGGAGTATAAGAAAACAAATCACTACTATAAGTATTGTAGTAAACCAATTAGTATTTTGTTCTTGCATTATATCTACTGTATTCCAACTTTTATATGGCAAAAACTCATCAAATAAAACCATAGAGCCATCAAAACAAGCACACAACGCAAAGAAAACAGAATCTGTCAAAAACAGAATAGTCTGTAGAAATCTAGATGTTTCGAGTACTTCTGTAACTCAAAAAACTCTGAAAAATTAGGAAGGCCTGAGAAATTTTTATATTGATCCACTTCAAAAGGAATGGGTATTTTATCACTCTCTGGTTAAAATGAGAATTATTTTCGTGAGCACAAAAGTTTTTGTTTTTTCAGC
Organism: Triticum aestivum; assembly: GCF_018294505.1. NCBI lineage: Eukaryota > Viridiplantae > Streptophyta > Magnoliopsida > Poales > Poaceae > Triticum > Triticum aestivum. The sequence continues at coordinate 61,810,802 of NC_057797.1, forward strand.
AAGATCAAACAACTATCACCCAAGAAGATCCTAAAGGCTTTACTTGGCACAAACACTAATTAAAACATAAAAAACACAACCATAACAGTAGCATAATTGTGTTAACACTCAAAAACAGGAAGCAAAAGGCAAAAATAAATTTTATTCATTGGGTTGCCTCCCAACAAGCGATATAGTTTTACGCCCTTAGCTAGGCATAAAGCAAGGATCTACGTTTTGTCATCCTTCTTCTTAATTCCCTTAGAGGTATTTTCATCATGGGGCTTTGTAAAAACAACATAAAACATATTGTCCATGGAAACCTTAGCATTATTAAGTTGCCCATTGTCATAACCCCGTTGATTTCCGGCAATAATCCAAGAATAATGTTGGTTAACATTATTAAAAACCTGTTGAATTACATCTAGGATTGGGACTTCCTTTTTAAGATTATCATCAAATATTTTATTATCCCCAAGCAAATGTCTTAAAGCATAATCACTATTCTAAAGAATAATGTTGGCATCTATCACGGGCTTTTCACGATTCATACCATAAAAAACAAAGATTTCCCTAGCTTCCCATATGATATAGTCAAACTCATTCATAAGAACGAGAGAGGCCAAGTTTTTAGCCTTAGGATTCTTTATAATAGTGAGCTCAAAAAAAAATCTTTGCAAAGTAGGATGGGTACGGATAAATTTGCTTTCAAGTTTCAGAAGTAGCGCTGAAATAGCATCCGCATAAGATCTAGTAGTTCTAAGTATAAGAGCATCATCAAGACTTAGATTTCCCACACAATTGAAAAATTCTTGGATACGTTCCTTTCCCATAGCATTCTCTTGCCCCAAGATAAAAGTTTTAGCATCCAGATTGCTCGTACGTCCAATCTTAGGAGTTAGGCCATCATCTGTTGGTGCCATACCGAAATCACTCATGGTTGCAAGCAAATGATAGATCTGACTAGAAAACGGCAAACGAAAAAGAGGGGCGAATAAAACGGCAACTTTTTATGAAGTGGGGGAGAGGAAAACGAGAGGCAAATGGCAAATAATGTAAATTGCAAGGAGATGAGATTTGTGATTAGGAACCTGGTATATGTTGAAGATCCTCCCCGACAATGGCGCCAAAAATTCCTTTTGATGTCGCTTGAAGCTGCGTCGGTATTTCCCCAAAAAGGAAAGGATGATGCAACACAGCGGCGGTAGGTATTTCCCTCATATATGAAACCAAGGTTATTGAACCAGTAGGAGAACCAAGCAACACAACATAAACAACACCTGCACACAAATAAAAACTACTCGTAACCCGACGTGTTAAAGGGGTTGTCAACCCCTTTTGGGTAACGACGCCAGAAATTGGCAAACGGACATGACAGAGTTGTAAATATTGTTAGATCGAATGCCAAATAAAATAAATTGCAGCAATGTATTTTCGTATTTTTGGTTTAGTAGATCTAAAAATAAAAGGCAAATAAAATAGATCGCGAAGGCAAATAATATGAGAAAGAGACCCGGGGGTCGTAGGTTTCACTAGTGGCTTCTCTCGAGAAAAATAGCAAACAGTGGGTAAACAAATTACTGTTGGGAAATTGATAGAATTTCAAATAATCATGACGATATCCAGGCAATGATCATTACATAGGCATCATGTCTAAGATTAATAGACCGACTCCTGCCTGCATCTACTACTATTACTCCACACATTGACTGCTATCCGGCATGCATCTAGTGTATTAAGTTCATGGAGAAACGGGGTAATGCAATAAGAACGATGACATGATGTAGACAAGATCTATCTATGTAGAGATAGACCCCATCGTTTTATCCTTAGTAGTATTGATACATACGTGTCGGTTCCTCTTCTGTCACTGGGATCAAGCACCATAAGATCGAACCCACTACAAAGCACCTCTTCCCATTGCAAGATAAATAGATCAAGTTGGCCAAACAAAACCCAAATATCGGAGAAGAAATATGAGGCTATAAGCAATCATGCATATAAGAGATCAAAGAAACTCAAATAACTTTCATGGATAAAAAATAGATTTGATCATAAACTCAAAGTTCATCCGATCCCAACAAACACACCGCAAAAAAAGTTACGTCATATGGATCTCCAAGAGACCATTGTATTGAGAATCAAACGAGAGAGAGGAAGCCATGTAGCTACTAATAACTACGGACCCGAAGGTCTACAAAGAACTACCCACGCATCATCGAAGAGGCACCAATGGAAGTGGCGAACCCCTCCGTGATGGTGTCTAGATTGGATCTGGTGGTTTTGGACTCTGCGGTGGCTGGAATTGATTTTCGTCGACTCCCCTAGGGTTTCTGGAATATTGGGGTATTTATAGAGCAAAGAGGCGGTCCGGGGGCACCCGAGGAGGGTTGTGCTCTCCTCGGAGCACCCCCCAGGTGCAGCCTTAGCCCATTAGGTTTCTTCTGGTCAATAAAAAATCTCCGTAAAGTTTCGTTGCATTTGGACTTCGTTTTGTATTGATTGTCCGCGATGTAAAAAAACATGCAAAAAACAGCAACTGTCGCTTGGCACTATGTCAATAGGTTAGTACCAAAAATGATATAAAATGACTATAAATGATTATAAAACATCCAAAATTGTTAATATAACAACATGGAACAATTAAAAATTATAGATACGTTGGAGACGTATCATCGGGTAGGTCGCATTGTAGAAGATGGGCAAGAGCTGCGCCTGGGCGGTGGTGAGGGTCGCCGCCGCAAGAAGCACAACCACCGTTGCGCGTCGCGCCAGCGCCACCATCTCCCCCTAGAACCCTTGCGAGAGAAATGGAATAAGAGAAATGTGATGCTACTCTCCCGGTCTTCCTCTACCACCAGTGGCGGAGCTAGCCGAAAATCATTGGGGACAAAATACAAATCATCATTGTTTGGGGGAGCAAATGCTAAAAAACTATATAATCTAAGACCACCTAGAAAAATTTCCTTCAAGGCTGGGGGGCATCGCCCCCCCCCCCTTGGCCTCAACATACCTCTGTTGCTCTCTACCTCTCTATGTACTTCCTTCTTGAAGAGGGATCCGTTGGTAGCGTACGCCCGGGCGATACCATTCGTGGTGCTGTTACTAGCGGCGTCGCCGCCGAAGAGCTCTTGGTCTGAATGAAGGAGGATGCGCCGGGCGATCAGGTCACTGAAGAATGCGTTGTCAAACTTGTATGGTCCTTGCAGCTCCAGCGGTGCAAGGTTGCTGTCACCGCCAGTCCAGGGGAAGACGCCGGTGCGGAGCTACGAGGCAAACATCGAGTCTATGCCCATGTCGTTGTAGATATATGTACGGAACTTGGAGCACTGGGCGAACCCGACCGTGTGCGCCTCGGACATCGCGGTATGGTCACGAGCGTCGAGGCCCTTGGCTCTGAACGAGCGGAGCACGAGGAGTTATGATAGAGGGCTTGGAAGGTTAATGTTCGGGCTCATCGTGAGAGAGTATCTCCGCCCCAGCATCACCGTACCTGTTGCCCCCCCCCCCCCCCCCCCCGAGCTGCACGCCATCAGCTCGTCACCCAACGTTGTGGCATTTCTAACCGATCCCCAATAAATAGTGCAGTATCTGGTGAAGTAAACTCTTAGTGGAGTAAATTTATTCCATTAAGTTTTAGCCGGACTTAGCTGATCCCCTATATGTAACGGAGTAAAAAATCATTTGCATTTTATTTTCGGCTATTGGAACGCTTTTCTTTACTTCTTTATTTCATTCAATGACATTTTGATACATTTTAGTGGATAATTCATCAATTCTTCGCTGCGAGAGTAAGATTAAAGAAAACAAGAATCATAATTAGACATTATGAAAGATATACAACTTTCATAACTGCTCCCACTAGTTGGATTTGAGCTTGCACACTTCTTCTTTTTTATTCTAAAGAAGTAGACGTTGATTTGTATCTAATCTCATCTCTAGCCTCTATTCTAGCAATGAGTGCATGAGCATCTATCAATTTTCGTGCTATCAATAGATCGATGTAATGTTCTTCCTAATACCAAAAATTGCATCCATCCTACACGCAAATTTGAGCAAACAATGAGGTACCAAAATTGCGCCAAATCCGGTGAACAACCGAATCAAAAGAAGCACATACCCCGTTATTTTTGCACTTTAAGAACACCCATCTGGGATGTTCCGGCATGGTAGAAACTTGGCGCACCACCTACCTCGTGCAGTCGTCGCACTTTATGACCAGCAATGGTGAGTCGACGAGCCGTTGGGCCAGCGCTGAGCCCGGGCGACGGCCCGGTGTGTCTCTTTCGGTGAACCACCGACAAGAGAGATTCAAGTGGCTAGTGGTGGAGCCGATACTTGCATGCGGCGTGGAGGCATTGCCGGGGCTGTGCGATCTGGTTCCCGGCAATCCATGGCAATGCGCAATTGCTGGCAGCCGAAAGTGCCTAATCTGGCGGCGCTGCCAGCAGCTGCAGATCCACCGGTTCTGCGCCGACGATAGGATGAGGAGGCATCCAAGTGGTCAAGGACTGCGGCGGAGCCTACGGAGCATCTGCGGTGGTGTGCGGGTACTGGAAGGGGGTGGCAGGGGCGGTGTCGGCACAAATGCGGCGTGGGAGTGGAGCGGGGGAGGCACTGGAGGAGAGGTGCGGCTTTTACTCAGCCGTCGAGCGGTGGAGAAATATATGGAGGTTCGCTGCGGCTGAGTATAATTTTTACTCCACTAACACTAATTGGGGATCAGCTAGGTGCAGGTTAGAGGAGTAAAACCGATTTTTTACTCCTCTAGCCGGTTATAGGGGATCGGTTAGAAATGCCCTTAGTCGAATTCTCGAGAGCATGTCGTAGCCATATACAAGAAAAACTGGTTGAGCCTTGATACCGGCATACCAGGGTGACAACGTCACGGGCGGCGAGGGCCAGTATGTCTTGATGTCGTCCATAATCTCGTAGCTGCGCACCGAGTTCGCGTTTGGCACCGCGTTCTTCTCAACGGTGAAGTTGGTCATGTCATCGAGGAGTACAGAACCATCGCAGCTCTGCAACACACGCACGCGTCAATGGTCCAACCAGAACGAGAAAGATTTCGAACCGGGTGAATGAGAGGTAACTTGCATTGGTGAAGCAGCCGTGGAAGAAGAGATGGAGAATGGAGGCACCCATGCGCGCCTCCGTCTGCACGGCATGTGCCATGCCATGACGCATGATTGGCTGGAGTGTCGTGCAACTCGCGTCATACAGGGCCGGTCCTGAGTTTTTGAGGGCCCGGGGCGAACCTAAAACTCGGGGCCCTTAATATACACATCATAGTAACATCAATGAATATACTTATATATAGCGTTACAAATAACATTTAACATTTAAATGCATCCAAAATCAGTATGATTATCCAGTAATTTATACTCTGAAATTACCTTAAAAAAATCTTCTAACACTCCTTGATGCAAAGTCACTTATGATGGGGTCGATGTCAATCTCATCCATTAATTTCTTCTCCATGCATAATGTAGCCAAACCATTTAATCTCTCTTGAGTTATTGTTGATCTCAAATAATTCTTCAATTATTTCAACTTCGAAAAGCTTTTTTTGGCCAATGTGGCCGTCACAGGGACAGTAAATAAGATGCAATAAGCAGATATATTGGTATAACTTCGAAAAGCTTCTTTCGGCCGATGAGTACTTCTCTCACATGCCCGAAAATTTCATCAACAGTAGCAAATTGTGCCTATGCATCTGATGAATTACCGAGCAACTTACTTTGTTCTCGCTGATGTTGGTCTCGTCATTTTCTTCTTCCGAATTCCCATTAGTCTGTTGCTCTTCCCGAATGGCAACGATCACCTACTAGTCATCTGGGTTTATCAAAGCAGTGGAAGCACCAATATCACTCTTCTTGAAAAAATTGTGAATATGTGTGCGCTCTGATTGTATCAATTTATCCACTTCCTTCTTCCTTTTTCTTTTATGGCTACCAGATGAATTTGTCCAGTTGCTAGACGACATGATTAACACACACAATGCTGAAAACAAAACAGTTTGTTGCATCAATGATCAATCGTTGAACGGTGCCGGCTATGCAACCATAGAATTTATTGTATCAACATTATATGAATATATACCTCGGTTCCTGAATCCTGATGATCGAACTTCAGTGCGTTTGCCTATAAAGCACAGCAGCAGTGTAGCGCTTGGAGTCTGCAGAGGATAGAGAGAAGATCAACTGAGCAAAGGCCAAAGGGGCGTGATGATGGATCCCCAGAATTGAAATCTGCCGCGTACATAACCGGATTATTAAGGAAATTACCAGGGGACGACTGAGAGGCTGGAATACATGTACGGCATCGAGCGTCGGCGGCCTAGGGCTGCGTCTGCGTGATGGAACAGAATAGGAAGGGAACCGTCAGAATCGGATCAATCGCTGATCCTTTTTTCACGCGATCCCTCTCCTTTTTTATGTGAACGAACCGCTGGCTACCTCGCTCGCTAGCTTTTCCGAGGAAACAAATCGATCGATCGACCTGCCGCTCCCTACGCGCGTCTGCAGCATGGGCCATAGGGGGCCCCTGAATTTTGGGGGCCCGGGGCGGTCGCCCCCCCTGCCCCTCCCCGGGGCCGGCCCTGGCGTCATAGAAGGTGTGGGAGAGCTATGCCTGGGCAGCGGCGAGGGCCACCGCCGCCGCAAGAAGCACAACCACCGTTCGCGCCAGCGCCACCAGCTTTGTCGAGAACACTTGCGAGAGAAATGGCATAAGAGGAAGGTGCTGCTACTCTGCCAATCTACCTCTAGCTCCCATGGCGGAGCTAGCCCAAAATTACTGAGGGCGAAACATAAATCATCAGTGTTTGGGGGGCCAAATGCTAAAAACAAAAATCTAATCTAAGCCTTCCTAAAAAAATTCATTGAATTTGGGTAAATTGCAATGGATTGTTTACTGGTCGACTCAATTAAAGACGAGGGCGCTTTTCATATTTCTGATCAGGCTACTTTCTCTCTCCACGTCATGCTTGGCGACTTACAGAATAACTTCTTGTCTTTCCGTACATTGTAAACCAGTGGATGAATGAACCAATCAGTTTGATAACAAAGATCAGAACCATAACTCTCTAAAATGTCAGGCACGACTCTAACTTGTAGTGGTTCCATAGCAAAACAGGTGCAGTGCTAAGACAATTCCATTGTCATGGACGATGGAGCAATAAATAGCATAGCATATTAGCAACAGGCCGCTGGATGCAGGCTGATCAGGTATTAGGCTTTTTCCTAACAGGCGTCTTGTTTTATCAAGAAGATTTAATTCACCGACCGGAAGATTGATGCACGGGAGCGCTAAAGATCAATAGGCTTCGATAGGGTCAAATTCTTGCCAAGAGAAAAACTTGGGCTAATACAATACCCCCATGTTATATGTTACAGCTGGGGATATATACTTGTGAGAATTTGGACTTAGAAACTACAGCCAAGCATCCAACCAAGAGCCCAAGAGGTCATACGAGATGACCTGACAGCGACGGTAAAGCACAAATGAACTCACTTTGTACGGGAGGAAAGAATACAGCTGGCGTGGGAGATAATTGTATCTATAGTACTCGTAGTTGCCGGCGACGTCCAACTTGATCCTGGAACTTGTGTATTGCTTCAATACGATTCCAGTACAAGAAAGCACGTGATCAATATGGCCCATGAGGTTGAAACAACAGTCCTCGCTCTACACATTGCATACATATCTCGTATTTCTATAGCTGACATGCTCATTTGTCTATGGGCCGAGAAATAAAAAGAAAAAAGTGCGGCGAGAAATAAAAGGAGAACAGCCGCCGCGGGTGGATTCGAACCCGGAAATCACTGGCGGAGCTAGGGAAGAACTTCAGGGGGAGTGATAAAACATACAAACTAGAGGGGGGCAAATACTAAATTAATCCTCATCTAAACCCTAAAAATACCTTCACAGTTTTTGCTAAGGTTGGGGGGGGGGGGGGGGGGGCACAGCCCCCCAAGAACACACATAGCTCCGTCATTGCCGGAAAGCTCGGCCCCATCACTAGGCGAGCTAGCCACCAGGCCAAGTCCGCAATATTGTTTCATATGAGGATGCATCGTTTATTATATGGGTATAGTTGTCTTTAAAAAAATCATCAATTCAAAAAATGTTCATGATTCAAAAATAAAAAGTTAGTGTCTACAAAAAATGTCCATGAATTTTTTCAAAATATTCATAACAATGTTTCGGAATGTTTTTTAAAATATTTCCAAAAAAAGTCGCTGATTAAAAAAATATTCATGAATTCATAAAATGTTTGTCACAAGCAAAAAATATTTATATTTCAAAAGTTGTTCCCCAATTTCTAGAAATGTTCGCCTATGCAAAATAAAACTTGTTGACGAGTTCCAAAAAATATATCGGTCCAACATTATTGGGAATTTTATGAAACTATGCAAACTTTTCTTTTACATTCTATAAACACTTCAAATTTTCACATATATTATTTTATGTAGTCTTTTCTATAAGAGATCTATTTAGGGGTTTTTTTAGTGAAAAGATATCTATTTAGGTTTTTTAGAAAACAAAATCTATTAAGGTAGACATAGTCTTTTCTTTTGGGCTGGACGGGCCTGTATTTTTTGTTTTTCGTGTTCATTTTTCGCGGTCTCCTATTTGGCGCGAGTGACCTGGTGCGCGCGCACTCACTATGTACATTTTTTTTGGAATTGCGAATATTTTTAATTCATGAACATTTTTTCAAATAAATAAACATTTTTACAAATTGGGGTGAACATTTTTCGAATTTAAAATTTGTTCACCAAACTGAAAAAAAAATCTTCACCATAATTATGAAGTTGCGAGTATTTTCTAAAATCATGAATCTTTTTCTATTCAAGAACATTTTTTCAAATTGCATAAAAATTTTGGAACTCGTCAACAAGTTTTTTTTTGCATAGGCGAACATTTCTTGAAATTCAGGAACAACTTTGGAAATTCAGAAACACTTTTTGTTTGTGACAAACATTTTTTGAATTCATGATTTTTTTTGAATCAATGAACATGTTTTAAAAATTTGGAATTATTTTTTAAATTCTCAAACATTGGTTTTAATAAAAAAATCATGGACGTTTTTTGTAGACACAAACTTTTATTTTTGAATCATGAACATTCTTTGAATCGAAGAGCGTTTTTTTAACTCATGACATTTTAAAAATACACGGAATTTTTTAAAAGGCAACGATATGCATATAATAGATAATGCATCCTGATTTTATACAACACCACTGACTTGGCCTTTTGGACAGCTCGCGCAGTGAGGGCATGTACAATGCCAAGCGCTTGAATAGGCGCTTAGGGGAAGGATTTTTGGCTAAGCGTTCGTGTTAAAACCTGCCTCTCCAACGCTAACCGCAAAAGGACAGGTGCTACGCTAGTTCAAAATAAAACAGAACGGCGACGAGAAAAGGCTGGGGCGCTCGATGCCTGATTTTGCGCCGGCGCTAACAAAAGGCCAGGATTTGGGTGGGAATCTGACGAAATGGACGGGATTTCTACCCTGGCGCCTGGTACTAGCGCCTCCCATTGGAGATGCCCTGATGGGCCAGAGCTTGCCGGTTCGAATCCCCACTACGCCCTTTTTTACAAGATACATACACAATTTGTAGAGTTAGGACTGTTGTTTTAACCTTAGGGACCGTATTGATCACGTATTCTCTTGTATCGGGACCGTATTGATCACGTACTCTCTTGTACCGGGACCGTATTTAAACAATACGCAAGTTCCAAGATCAAGTTAGACGTCGTCAACGACTATGGAGACTATAGATACAATTATCTCCTGGCTTTGCTGCTCACCAACTTCAAGAATAATGCAGTGAACCAGAAAAGTTTATTCTCAAATGCCCCAGGCGGTAGTAGAACATAACCTGGTAGGAACCTCCTGTGATCTCACGAACATATAGCACATGCCCCGGCCGGAAGTATTTGGGTAGCTGAATATACGAACAAGCAAGAAGAGGACTTAGAGAGTGGGTGTAGAAGAGGAAGTGTCTCACGGTGGTGGCGGCGGCGGCGACACTTCCTCTTCTACACCCATGTCACGAATTGGGCCAGACCGTCATCCCTGTAAGTGCCAGCCCATCAGACTGTCTCCAACAAGTCTGCATGCTTAGTAACCGATATATAATTTTTCTCAAAATGAAAAGTAACCGATATATAATGAGGGTGAAATCTATTCATCCAAGTTAAAATTTCAAAAGATCTAGAGATTATCATCTCCTCAATGGCTTCGACAAAGTCAAAAGGATAGTCACCATGATTACATGATGATACAACCGGGTGTGGGTGAAACATGCAACTGGAACGAGTGAGTTGCAGAAAACCATTCTACGAATTCCTCTGAGAAAGCATTGATTCCGGGCTTAATCTTTTGCAGAAAATATTGACCCGTCACTTTAGGCACTTTAACCTCGATTATGACATGTGGGTCCCATTTTTTATGACGTGGCATAATGGCCGCAAAGTGACGACATTTGACGGTGCTACAGTGACCACCGACGCGCCTGCTCGATAATAACTGGCCCGAATCGGCACCGGGTCGCCCTCTCTCCTCACTCTCTCACGTCTGGGTTGCCCTCTCTCACTCTCGTGCACATCCTCTCTGTTCTTCTCCCCAGCCACCGCCCCGAAAGCCGGCTGCCGACAGCTGCCCCACCACGCCATGGTGTCGCGAAACCAATGAGGATTCAATCCAGTACGTCACCTCCTCCTGTGATGGCATCATCAAGATAAGTTTGATAGAGCTAGAGCTAGGGTAGGGTTTCTGAACCGATTCGTAGACATATATAGGATCGCGTTGGACAGCAAAACACGTCCCGGACCGCGAGGTCCGCATGATAAGGACAGTTTGGGGTCGCTGCGTTGGAGTTGCCCTAACAAACCATCGATTTCTACCTCGCAAAAAACAAAACAACGGTCGGTTCCAACAAGTACGTTTTGGCAGTTCGGAGCATTAAACTAACAATCAACTTTGCACAGCAACACTATCAAATTTAACCCGCCGGCACCGGCTTTTGACGCCGTGTCGTGTCATGCCCTCAGCTTTCTGCATGGCCGGATCGAAAGCTAGAAGAAGTGGGGGCCGAGTCATCCGAGGGAGATAGGGACGCGAGGCCTAGTGGAATCGTGTGCTTTGCTCCACGAGGAAATATTCCTGCCGCCTTTGTTTGACAGTCTCTGAAAACTACGGGCTCCGTCAGGATTATCTTTCCATTCTTTCCTTGCTCCTCTCCCCGTTGCTAAGCATGTACCGGAACCCTTCCTGTCAAGGACCGGGTATTATGGTCTTTGTCTCCGCGGGTTTAATTATTGGATCTGATAAGTGTCATATGTGTGACACAAACACATGATGACTCCAAACTTTTTTATGACAAATTTGCAACTTTCTTTCGGATGACAAGTTTTAGTTTTAATTTGTTTTTTCTTTTCGGATGACAACTTTAGTTAAAAAAATGATAAAACCGGATTGATTCATGTCACACATGTGACGCTTATCATTTAAATAATTATTTATCAGTTCTCTTAATTACAACCTCTATGAAGCATTAGCTGTCTTTGTCCCGCTGGATTTGAATGTGACAACGAAACGGCAACGACTTTTTTAGCTAGGCGGTTGTATGGTGGTATGGGTGATGATGGGCTGGTAGTTCATGTCATCGTCCATTTCTTTTGATTTGTATCTCTATATATATGCTTGCTGATATAAGGATAACTTTATGTATACGGTAATACTAACTGACGAACATTCGCTGGGAAGGAATTGTCTTGAAATTGCTCTTGACCGCGAGGAAATTTCCACTATCTTGAAGACAAATACATTTCTTTCTGTCTGTTCTTTGTTAATAGTACAAGTAATTTGTTTTGGCTGAAACCATAACAATGGTGGAGTATATTTTACTAACACTAATCCAATGTATTGACAAGCAAAAATAAGGGAATGAATTGATCGAACATCAGCTATTCACGTATCTCCATTGGGCAGCTTGGCGTATCTGTGTCTGTGGGCTGCCGCCACCTCCTCCTCCTCCTTGCTGTCCCTGCACTCGAAGTAGTACGCCGTGACGGCCTCGACGGAGAACAACTCCACGGCGCCGAGCAGGGCCACGTAGGCGGCGCCGGCGGCCACCCCGGCGCACGGGCTCCGCGGCCAAAGCCTCAGCGCCAGCGTGTACACCGGCGACACCGCGGCGCCGAGCGCGCACGTCGCGACCACGTAGAGCGCCGCCCGCGCGCTCCTCCCCTCCATCAGCCGCCACGCGCGGGACACCGCCGCCGCGCCGTGCCGCCCCGGCTCCGCCACCGAGACCACGACCGCCACCGCGCAGACCACGGTGAGGTAGACGAGGAAGAGCGACGCGAGGAGCACGAGCAGGACGTCGAGGAAGAGGAGCAGCAGCGAGCGCTCCAGGAGGTAGACCGTGGCCAGCGCCAGCGCGACGATGGCGCCCGCGCAGGCCACCTCGAGGACGTACCCGAAGGCCACGGTCGCGACGGGCCCCCACAGGTTGCCCCTCGCGCCGCCCAGGACGGCGGACACGGTCAGCCGCTCGGTGGCGTCGTCGTCATCGGTGCCGGAGGAGAACGCCCTGACGGCGGCGAAGACGGTGGCTATCTTGATGGCGGACCCGACGACGACCGCGGCGAGGACGCACGCGCCAACCTCGAGCAGGAGCCGCCTGAGGTCTCCCCTGAGCGCCCTGACGAGGCCCGGGTACGCGGCGCCGGCCGGGTCGGCGCGGCTGATGGCGCTGGCGTCGACCAGCGCGGCGGCGGCGAGGGGCTGCACGGCGAGGGAGTTGGTGAGGAGGAGCGCCGCGGCGAGGGCCGCGGTGAGCGCGAGCAGCGGCAGGAAGAGCCCGCCGTGGCGCGCCGGGAGGAGGGCGCCGTGCTTGAGGAAGGAGAAGAAGCACGGGGGCGGCGGTCGGGCCGCCATGGCCGGCTCAGGGATTGAGCTGGGCTAGATCTTGATTGGGTGGGTGGGTGGGTGGGTGCGCGGGTGGGGTTGCTCCGGGGCCCCGTGCGCGCGCGGAGGAGCGGAACGGCGAGCTTATAAAGAAAGGATTTTTGACTCTTTTTATGATGGTGGGTGAACGAACGCGTTGTAGTACTACCTTGGAAACTTTGTTTGGTTTATTAGTTGGACTTGGATTAGACCGCTCGGATGTGGTGTGGACGGCTTGCGAATTTTAGCAGGGATCGATGAGACCAAGTGTTGATAAACTCCTACTCTGGTTACCATCGGCAGACCATCTAGATATTCAGGGGCAGACCACAGTTCTATAATTCTATCCTTCTAAAGATGGCACTTGTATTGTCTGACGAGAGGGTGATAGGTGTAGAAACAGAAACACCAAAATCCTTCCGTAACCATGGTAACCACCAAGTCACTTCTGGTCACTCTGTGCATTTGAAAATCGTATCGAAAATAATCCGAATCAAATCGATTTTATGGTTTTTATGATTTTTGGTTTCGGTATGGTATAAACTTTTCATACCGATTTGAACTTTGGTTTTCATGGTATATACCGAAAAACTGAACGGTTAACCGAATAAATCAAAGTAAAAAAAATAAATGTATACTTCTTGAGATGAACAACCATACAAGTTGTCATTTTTCTTGTACATGAGTCAAATTCAATACTAAGCACGTAAATTTTTCTTGTAACAGTCAATTTTCCCTTTTAAAAATGCTAAGCACGTCCATAACCATAAACAAATTCAATATCAATTTGGTATTTTGAGTCATACATTTGCAAATTATTATTACGTCATTTTCAAATTCGCGTCAACTTCGATTTTTATGGTATATACCGAAATCATACTGAAATAATTTGGTATATACCGAAACCAAACCGTATTTTAATTACATATATCGTATTTACCGAAGTATTAATACCATACAAACCGCAAACCCGTATAAACCGAACCATGTAAACCGAATAAACCGAACACACAGGGTGAACTTCTGGGTCGGAAGAGCCATAGCTCACAACTCGGCCTGAACACTTGAACGGGGAATTGCAGTATGTTTCTTCGTCTTTCAGGCAATGAGAGAACCACCAAGAAAAACACGGTAAGCAAAAAGGGATCGGCGATTCGAGGGATCACTAGCCCACATAGCATCTGAATAGACCTGGAGCTGTAACGTGCTAGAACGGGGAAAAGATACGGTTATGCCACTAAGATGTCCTAGAACACGAAGAAAGTGACTACAATGAACTGAAGTGGGAGCAGAAACAAACTGACTCGGAATATGGACAAGATAGGAGATATCCGGACGAGTGAGAGCAAGATAGAAAAGACTCCCAACAAGATGACGATAACGCGCCACAAGGGCTCACCATTAGAAGCACGAAGATGAACATTGAGCTCCATAAGAGTCTCAACAATGCGCTCATCACTAAGAGCCGCACGAGTAAGAAGATCTTGGATATAATTTTCTTGAGAAATAAAAAAGTCATCAGAAGTGGAGGAAATCTCAATCCCAGGGAAGTAACGAAGGGGACCAAGATCAGACATACGAAACTACTCACTGAGACGGGCCTTGACAAAGGTAATGTACTCAGAATCATCGTCGGTGATGATCATGTCAATATGTTATCAACATACAGAAGAAGAAGAGTGCACCCACGAGCAAAAAGGTTGACAAATAGCGTTGGATCATGAGTAGTGGGCAAAAAACAGCCGCAGACACCACAGAGGCAAAATGCTCAAACCAAGAGCGGGCAGCTTGCTTAAGGCCATAGAAAGAGCAACGAACACAGCAAACCACGCCATCAGGAACTGAATACCCATGTGGTGGTTGCATATAAACCTCCTCACGCAACTCGCCATTAAGAAAGGCATTCTTAATATCAAGTTGAGACACAGACCAATGGTGAATAGAGGCCATGCCGAGAAGTGTGCCGATAGTGGTCATATGGGCCATAGGAGAAAATGTACAATCCTAATAACGACCATGCTCCTGCTGAAAGCCACAAGCTACAAGACAAGCTTTATAATGCTCGCCAGAACCATCGAAGGGAGTATTAATCTTATAGACCCACTTACAAGTGATGGGATGAACACAGGGAGGAAGAGGAACCAGGTGGATGAATGTAGTTCTGGTCCGCTCCATGGCTTTCGAGATGCGTGCCACCACTGGTGGGTGTTTGGGCGGCAATCCATGCGTGTATCTCAGGATTCTTACCACCATTGGTTGACATTTGGGCAGCGAGGCACGTCATGTCTCGGTCAGGTGTTGGTCAGGCGGATCTTGGTTTGCTCGATCGGATGGTGGTGGATGCTCGATGGCGGTGCACATGATTTGGCCATCGAGCTTCGCATGCCAGGCTACATTATGCTTCCGCCCTCACGGCGGCTGAGGGAGTCCTGGATTAGGGGGTGTCCGGATGGACGGACTATACCTTCAGCCGAACTCCTGGACTATGAAGATACAAGATTGAAGACTCCGTCCCGTGTCCGGAAGGGACTTTCCTTGGCGTGGAAGGCAAGCTTGGCGATACGGATATGTAGATCTCCTACCATTGTAACCGACTTTGTGTAACCCTAGCCCTCTCCGGTGTCTATATAAATCGGAGAGTTTTAGTCCGTAGGACAACATACACAACAACAATCATACCATAGGCTAGCTTCTAGGGTTTAGCCTCTCTGATCTCGTGGTAGATCTACTCTTGTACTACCCATATCATCAATATTAATCAAGCAGGACGTAGGGTTTTACCTCCATCGAGAGGGCCCGAACCAGGGTAAAGCTTCGTGTCCCTTGCCTCCTGTTACCATCCGGCCTAGACGCACAGTTCGGGACCCCCTACCCGAGATCCGCCGGTTTTGACACCGACATTGGTGCTTTCATTGAGAGTTCCTCTGTGTCGTCGCCATCAGGAAGGATGCCTCGCCCCATCTTTAAAGACGGCACCGTTGCTAAGGGAGCTTTGGTTGTCGGCCAAACCCTCCGGCTAGGTGGTTTTCTTATGACCGCCTGTTCGGCTTCTGCGCCGATGATGACCTCTCGAGCCATCAAAAACAATCTTCATGTCAGCTCGGAACTTGCCGAGTAGTTAGATCCAATGGATCTCTCCTCCATAAACGAGCTCTTGGATCGCTTCGCCGCCCTGGGATTCGCTACGGATTACGACCAGATTGGGCCTAAACCCGATCTGAGAGAGATTAACTCTCCTCAAGTCACCCATCACGTTGCCGTGGTAGAGGGACAGTGCGGCGACCCTTCATCTATCTTAAGGACTCGCTACGTCCGGATTCCCGATCCCTCCAAGCCGGATACCCGCGGAGGGGAGGATATCACTCAAGACCTGAACTTAGAGTCAGGCGACGGGCTGGATTCATTGGACAACATCCAGGAATCCAAATTTTCGAGTTCGGAAATTCCTCGGCCTCCAAACCTAAGAGACAGGCCATGGGAGAGGAGCTAGCAAAGCTATTGGAGGACGGATTCATCAGAGATATAAAACATCCGGACTGGCTAGCAAACCTGGTGATGGTACCAAAGAAGGACAAATCCTGGTGCCTATGTGTTGATTTTAAAGACCTTAACAAGGCTTGCCCAAAGGATCCCTTCCCCCTCCCCCGCATTGATCAAATTATCGACACTACCGCAGGACATGATTCGTTGTGTTTCCTCGACGCATATTCCGGCTACCATCAAATCAAGATGGCAGAACCAGACCAAGCCGCAATGGCATTTATCACACCATACGGCCCATTCTACTTCAACACGATGCCCTTCGGGCTCAAAAACGCCGGCGCAACATATCAGCGCATGATTCAGACATGTCTGGCAAGCCAGATCGGCAAAACAGTGGAGGCATATGTAGATGATGTGGTCGTCAAAACAAGACATGTTGAATCTCTAGTGGATGACTTGAGGCTCACATTTCATAACCTCCGAACATACGACATCAAGCTCAACCCGGAAAAATGCGTTTTCGGCGTTCCAGACGGAAAGCTCTTGGGCTTCATTGTATCCGGTAGAGGAATTGAAGCAAATCCAGCCAAGACCCGAGCTCTGTCGCAACTGGATATCCCAAAGGACCTCAAACAAATACAAAAGTTAACCGGATGCGTGGCGGCTCTAAGCCGCTTTATCTCCCGCTTGGGAGAAAAGGCCCTACCCCTTTACCGCCTCCTTCGGTGCACCGAACACTTCAAATGGACGGATGCAGCCACGGCCGGACTCGACGAAATAAAAGCCATACTGGCAACAAACCCAGTCCTGGCCGCGCCAAACATTGGTGAACCAATGCTATTATACATTGCAGCAACACATCAGGTTGTAAGCGCAGTGCTCATCGTCGAACGAGAAGCGGACGGACACAAATTCCCCCTTCAAAAGTCGGTCTATTATGTGTCCACTGTCCTCACTCCCTGCAAATCACGGTACCCGCATTATCAAAATATTGCGTACGCGGTATTCATGGCATCCCGGAAGCTACGACACTACTTTCAAGAGTGTTTAATAACAGTAGCCTCAGAAGTACCACTTAACGATATTATAAACAACCATGACGCAACGGGCCGGATTGCAAAATGGGCCATTGAGCTCCTCCCGTTCGACATAACTTATAAGCCACGGCGAGCCATCAAGTCGCAAGTCTTGGCCGACTTCGTCGCAGAATGGACGGAGGCCGAACTCCCTAAAGAGTACGACACATATTCAAATTGGATCATGCATTTCGACGGCTCCAAGATGTTGGCCGGACTGGGGGCTGGCGTCGTTTTGATGTCCCCCACAGGAGACATAGTTCAATACGTACTCCAGATTATGTACACGGACTCCAACAATGCAGCCGAATATGAGGCCCTTTTACATGGTCTCCGGATGGCAGTATCCATGGGTATTCAACGCCTAGAGGTGCGCGGGGACTCGAACCTCGCAATGTCCCAAATAAATGGACACTTCGATGCCAAGGATCCAAAAATGGCAGCTTACCGCAACGCCGTCCTAAAAATGTCAGCTCGGTTCGAGGGGCTTGAATTTCACCATATAGCCCGGGAAAGTAATCAGGCGGCAGATGTCCTGGCACGCATCGGCGCAAAAAGCGATGTAGTCCCCCCCAACATCTTCTTGGAAAGGTTGTTCAAGCCATCCGTAGTATGGGAAGGGGAGCCGAACAATAACAGCCCGGACCCAACCGCACTGCCCGACACCGAACATTCTGACACAATCGGAGGCTCTGCCAATGAAATAACACCTTCAGCCCACGTAATAATGGCCGTCATCGCCCCGTGGACAGAACCATTCATCGCCTACCTTACTAGGCAGGAACTCCCCGAGGACCAAAATGAGGCATGCTGCATAGTGCGGCGATCCAAAGCCTACAGAGTCCACGAGGGAGAGCTTTATAAGAAAAGCACTACCGGAGTCCTTCAAAGGTGCATCTCCGAAGAGGAGGGGCGGAACCTCCTGGCTGAAATTCATGCCGGACTCGGCGGTCATCACGCTGCAGCTCGGTCCCTTATAAGCAAGGCCTTCCGTACAGGCTTTTATTGGCCGACGGCCCGGGTAGACACTCAGGACTTAGTCTAACAATGCACCGGTTGCCAGCTCTTTGCAAACCAAAGCCATATGCCACCCACCGCCCTCCAAACTATCCCCATTACTTGGCCCTTCGCGGTCTGGGGGCTTGACATGGTTGGACCCCTTAAAGGCGGAACCCACAAGCAAAAATACTTACTGGTCATGGTGGATAAGTTCACCAAATGGATAGAAGCCAAGCCTGTTAAGACGGCCGAATCCGGACCGGTGATAGACTTTATATACACCATTACGGCGTCCCCCATAGCATCATCACTGATAACGGCACGAATTTCACGGTCGACGAGGTAAAACTCTGGTGCAAAAACATGGGCATCAAGCTCGATTAAGCTTCCGTCTATCACCCACAAACTAACGGCCAGGTCGAACGTGCAAATGGTCTTATCATGAGCGGCATCAAACCCAGATTAGTGCGGTTCCTCAAGGAATCTAACACGCACTAGGTAGAGGAGCTCGACTCCGTACTCTGGAGGCTGCGGACCATGCCGAATCGCACCACCGGATACACACCATTCTTTATGGTGTACGGCGCAGAGGCAGTTTTGCCTTGCGGCATAATTCATGACTCACCTCGAGTGCGCATGTATGAAGAAAGAGAAGCCGAGCTCGATCGGCAGGACAGCTTGGACGCATTGGAGGAGGAGTGTGACGTGGCAAAAGCCCGTTCCGCATTCTATCAACAGCAGGCTCGAAGATACCAAAACAGAGAAGTACGGGCCAAAAATTACAACGTTGGCGAATTAGTTCTACGACTACCGGACAAGAAAAAGGACAAACTCAAGCCCAAGTGGGAAGGTCCCTTCATAATTGACCAAGTCCTGACTGGTGGAGTGTACCGCCTGTGGGATGCATCGGATAACCGACTCGAGCCGAACCCATGGAACACAGCCCGTCTCCGAAGATTCTATGCCTAGCGCCGGACTCTGTGTTCGTCTCCTTCCTCTGTCCATTTTTTATATATTTTCTGTCTTACATTTCTCTTCTTCTCTCTCTCTCTCTTATAGCCTTTAAAGGCTCATAAAGTGACGCGCTATCCGCGCTCATTAAACCTGGGGGCTTCTTTAAACAGAAGCTTATTCATACGGGCTACATGTCCAACACATGTGTCACACTTCCGCATGTACCTTTTATTCACCATTATATGCATCGATATGACTTAAGTTTTGGTCAAGCTGGGTTGCCTAGCTCCTGTGCTTACCCCTACGTTCCCGATTGTTCGGCTAGGTGGTAAAGGGAGCACCTCTGCGATTGTTACTGCCGGGTCAGCCGGACATGTACCTCAGACTGGGTGAAGCCGAAAGCTAGCGTTCTTAAAGAAATATTCGGTCGGTGAACTAAAGATGATCTTTTTTATTTTTATCTATACGCCCCCAGATGTTTTTCCTGCGTTTCTTTTCGCAGCATGGACATGCACCTTAGGGCATGCCTCCCAGGGAAAGGAACCCCTAACGGAACTATTCTCCCTGGAAGATGTTTCTTACTAACCATGTAATATAACATAACTAGTCGAGCACTTGTCTGTTCACGCACTAATGACCCCTACGCCTGGTCTCCACGCATTCGCCGGTTCCTATATAACCGCATGGGAATTCGGACACACTCCGGACCGTCAGGTCCCGAGGCTGAAGCGAAAAGGTCGGCCATGACAAATGATCTACAATCCGGCTAGAAGGCATTATAAATGTCAATTAAATTACATAGTCATTTTGACTGATTGTATTCCTCTTCAATACCATCTAACAGGCTGTCTAATTTACAGTCCTGCTGGGAATACTTTGCGGCCAACTCTACTTGGCCGTATACTAAGCTTACAGGGATCTCCTTCCCATCGGGCCCTACAGGACCGACCTCAGCCATGTGGTTGGGGTCAGCCTTTGCGTACCGCGTCTTCACCATGGCCCAGGCCTCCCTAGCGCCTTGACGGCAAGCCGATATCTTCCACAATCGGAAGCGCCGCCGTGCTCCCTTTAGCTTCTCCGCAAGCTCTCCAAGACCTTCGGGCATGGAGACGGATGGCCACAGGGCTTGGGCGACGCCTTGCATCGCCTGCCGAACTCGATCGAGCAGTTGCGAGAGCTCGGGAAGAAGGTCACCCGTAGAACCGGGCATCTCCTCTGCAGGACGACCTGTTAGCACACCTACAGACATTGCTCTGTTAGTCGACTTCCCCGCCGAACTTTCTTTCAAAGGTTCGTTCAAGCACTTACTAAATATGCCGCGCCGAAGCCGCTGATTCTCCTTCACGGAGTCTAACAGCTGGGCACGAACATCTTTCAGCTCGATGCCCAGCTTGGTGTTGGCATCTTAGAGATCGTTTTTCTCCCGCCTCACCTTTGTCAGCACCTTCTCACCAGCCTTTAGCTGGCGTAGGAGGTGTTGCCTTTCCGGATTCAATCTGGCGCCATCTACAATTTCATTTGTCAGATTCGCACCCATGCCGTGCTTCGCAAAATACTTATCTTTTGAAGTGTATATTACCAGAGGGGGTCTCCTTGGGCTCCCCTGCCGCGGCTAGTGCGGCCTCAAGTTGGGCTTTGCACTCTTCCAGCTCCTTGGACAGTAGGGAATTCTTTTCTGTAAGAACCTGCATAACAAATGATCCTTAAATCAGTTATTCTAACTGTTTCAAGTCTCAGGGGCTACTGGTATATATATATAATTACCAAAATTTTCTTACCCGTATGTCTTTTACATATTGCTCCGTGGCTCTGGCTAGACCATTTTGAGCGGCACGGAGGTATGCATCTCCCGAGTTGAAGGCATCTAACGTCCCTTGGGAGAAACAAGCATCGCGAAGAATTGTCCGGCGACGCCTGTGGTTCATGGCACTCTCCACCTCAGAGTTGGTGGCAGACAACCCGTCCACATCCTTCGTCGGAGGAGCGTCTGGCACGTGCCTTGCGTTCGCCTCCGCCTCCGGACCAGGCTTTGGAGCCTGGCTGGTGGAGGCGTGATTGGCAGCCTCTCCGAATATAGTCCGGTGAGGTCTCTTTGTCCTGAAGAGAGCATGATGTCAATGTGCCTCGAAGGTATAACACCTGGGATAAGGGGGGCGCCATACCTTTGCGCTGACGCCTCGGTCCGGACTACACTTCTTTTCTGCCCACGGGGCCCTGCGGCGCCTCGTTGGCTTGTCGCCGCAGGTTCGGCCTTCCGCCTTAAAAACCTCCCCTGCAAAGTTCGGTTGTAATCATGAAACTGAAAACACGAGAGGGCGGACAACTATTCGGGGTACTGGGACTTCGATCTCAGTTACCTGGGAGGCCGGGATTAGCCCTGGGTAATCGGAAGTAATGGCCACCAAGGCGTTGTCCTTGCTCAATTGATGGAACACTCCATCAATCAGCTCCACAGATATGTCCGGATCCTCTTGAGAGGCCGGGTCGAGGGACCGTCCTGGGTCCTCGGGTTGTGGAGGAGGGCTGCTTATTTCCTTAACAGCCCGGTGCAGTTCCTGCGTTGAAGTCGTCAGACTGAATATTTAACAATGGGAATACAAAACGGATGGGCAAGTAAATACGACCGCTTACCCAGCTTGGGGGATTGTGCATAGAGAATCCACCCTGTGGGTTGACGCGGAGAAATTCCTCCTCTTCTCCCTTATACAAAGTGGACAAGATCTTTAGTAGAGTTGTAGCTGAATCTGGCCCCTTACGGCCGTAGCGGGTGGCGTCGTCCTCCCCGTTGAAGTCCCACATGGGGTGGCTTCTATACTGAAGCGGTTGCACCCCCCGCATAATGCATTCGGCCATAACCCCGATCATGGTTAGTCCGGAATGGGCTAACAATCTTATTCGGCCCATCAGGTAAATGATGTCCCTGTCACTTTCCCTCTGAGGGCTCCGTGGACGCCAGCTTAGGCGCTTCTTTAAGGGAGCACTGTCGAATTCAGGGAGGCCGATCTGGACAAGATCCGACAGTGGGACATCTTCTATATAAAACCATTCTGAGGGCCAGTCTTCGGATGCCTTCTTTGGGGTTCCGGACAGATATCCGGTCCCGGCGATGCGCCACACTTCGGCTTCGCCCACTTGATACATTAACCCCTCCTTAGAGCGGGGCACAAGGCAGAATAACCTTTTCCATAGCCCGAAATGAGCCTCGATACCCAAAAACAGCTCGCAGAGGGCTACGAAGCCCGCGATATGCAATACGGAGGCAGGCGTGAGATTGTGTAGCTGGAGGCCATAGAACTCCAGGAGCCCCCGGAGAAATGGATGGATTGGAAATCCGAGCCCCCTTATTAAATAAGGGACGAGGCACACCCGCTCTCCTTTGGAGGGATTAGGGGCACTCTCCGCTTGCTCTCCGCCATTATAGATGGCAAGGCCGGCTCGAACCGGGACCATATAGGCCGGGGGGAGAAATCCCTTGGTCTAGAGAGTCACTAGCTCGCTATGCGGGATGGAGCATCTCTCCCAATATCCAGGCTGAGGGCTGGAAGGGCGAGAGGAGGAGTCGCGACGGCTGGCCATGGTGGAATGGACCTTTGTCGGATGCGCTCTGATGAACACTCGCGAAGGGGGGAAGATGTGGTTTGGATCTAAATCCTCGTCCCCTTAAATAGGTCAGCTCATTTACGCGGCTAGGGGTGTGAATGTAAAAACACTCAGACTTCTCATATTCGTTTGACACATGGGAAGCGGCCATTATTGGGTGTAGAAGCCAAGGAGCGCAACATCTACAAGAAACTGGACTTTATTCAACAGGTACACGGAATTTGGAGGAGAACCCGCCTTGCAATGCCGAAGACAATCTGTGCGCCGGACTCATCGTCATTGAAGCCTGGTTTGGGGGCTACTGAGGGAGTCCTGGATTAGGGGGTGTCCGGATAGCCGGACTATACCTTCAGCCGGACTCCTGGACTATGAAGATACAAGATTGAAGACTCTATCACGTGTCCGGAAGGGACTTTCCTTGGCGTGGAAGGCAAGCTTGGCGATACGGATATGTAGATCTCCTACCATTGTAACCGACTTTGTGTAACCCTAGCCCTCTCCGGTGTCTATATAAACCGGAGGGTTTTAGTCCGTAGGACAACATACACAACAACAATCATACCATAGGCTAGCTTCTAGGGTTTAGCATCTCCGATCTCGTGGTAGATCTACTCTTGTACTACCCATATCATCAATATTAATCAAGCAGGACGTAGGGTTTTACCTCCATCGAGAGGGCCCGAACCTGGGTAAAACTTCGTGTCCCTTGCCTCCTGTTACCATCCGGCCTAGACGCACAGTTTGGGACCCCCTACCCGAGATCCGCCGGTTTTGACACCGACAGCGGCCATTCTTCACTAGATATCTACCGTGCTTCAGTGATCGTGGTGTTCCCCACATCGATGCCAGGTGCTAGCATGCGCGGTCATTGTTTGCATGGTCAGATTTGCCATCTCAGCAAATTCCCGATATGTGGTGTTCACTTTGATCCGCAATTTCGATGTTGATGGGGACATTGCAGCATGACTTTTTCACTGGCAAGTTGGTGGCAGCAACACAGAGGACTTCGTCTATGGTGGTGAATACCAGGTCTCGAGTTCCTGTGTGAAACCCTAGGTCTGGCGTTCATTGCTTGTACCTGGCAGTGGTGGTTTACACTCCCTTGTTGAAAGCACTGATGGGGGAATACTCGGTCATTCACTTCTGGGTGAAACCCCATGATCTGGCCTATGTGGTCCGATCCGGCAATGAGGGTGTTCATGCATCATTTCCTTGTTGGAGGTATCATTATTGGGGGAACCTTCTCATCGTTCGGGTGTTGTCAAAGACGGTTGTAGTAGTTGATGTTTTGCTTATGTAGATTGTTCGCCTGACCCTTATGGGTCCTTTTCTTTCTTTCTTTCTTTCTTTCTTTCTTTCTTTCATTCTTTCTTTCTTGGTTGTGTCATCCTACTTGTGCAGAGGCCAAGTGTGTTCTTGTTGTGTCTATCCGCTTGATGCGACATTATGAGTCAATAACGAGTGCCCTTTGTCGCAAAAAATGATTCCAACTTGGGGGAGGGTAATTACTGCATGTCACATCAACATAGTACTTCCTCCGGTCCTTTTTAGTCCGCATATAAGTTTTATTCGAAGTTACAAATATTTCTACTTTGACCAAACTTATAAAAAAAATCAACATTCGCAACGCGAAATCAATATTGTTAGATACATTATGAAATGTAGTTTCATAGTTTATATACTTGGTATTGTAGTTGTTGATATTTTTTAAAATAAATTTAATCGAACTTTATAAAATTTGACCTGACCCAAATATAATACGCGGAGTAAATATATTTGGTTTTGTCCATAGCTATTGCAAAGCTCGCTCATTAATGTGGACCGGAGCGTAGCGAAGAATGTTGAAACTGGCCCCGTGTGGTCTTCCTCTTTGCTCCCTTTCCAAGCCAAAGGACATGGAATCCTGCGCATATAAGTTGAGCACAAATTTCTATATTCATAGGAATGTTATAATTATACAATTTTATTCTATTTGGAGATATATTTAATGAAGAGAAAAGTTGTACCCGACATTTTGTGTCTCCTACTAATGTTCACATCGCTATTCATGTGTGTTCTACCATAGTCTCGACACATCATCAACACAAAGCTCTACCGGAACACGCGACAAGGAGGAGGAGCACGGTGCAACCCGTTGCGACGTCGATCAACTACACCACCTCCATGCCAAGCTCAACAAGGCGGACCACCCACTAAACTGTACCGATGATCTTCACGGCTACTTTTCTTGAAAAAGAAAATCACGTCTAGACCGGGTCTTGTTCTTGCAAGCACGGCTCGTTAGATGCAAAAATTTCCCCAGCTTAAGCTTATTTGCCTGACAGAAGACGGCACAAAACCTGAAAGCCGATGGATGTCCAACCGTGGAGAGATTGATGATTCACTCACGTACACGTCGTGGTGGCCTGACTGCGTGACCATTCCCCATACCCTCTGATCTTGCTGCATGTGCGCGTCGTCAAGGATTCTTGTGGGGCCTGCTGCTGACTCGAAGATGATGTGGGAGATTGGCCGAGGGTTGCACTCCCAAGTCTCGGTGGTGGTGGTGTGCATAGTCCATTCATATGACGTAGTGCTCCTTGCTTCTCACAAAGCATATCATGGAATACAGTAAAAATGCTTGGATGGCTTTGGGCAAAGAGTATGAGCTAAAGAGGTCGTTCTTGGCGCCCTCCCTCGTCCCATATTATGTTCATCACAAACAAGTGAATTGCTAATCGCAGGGTACAAAGCGCCCCCTCACCCCCCGGACATGATTTGTTCATCGTGAAATTGCTCATCGCCAATGTAAAATGCCCCATCCCCCGTCTGCTCGTGAATTCTTATCTCTCTGGAACTCTGGATGCCCTCCATTTCTTTCCTCGGTGTGTTTCAGATTTTTCTATTCCAATATGTAAAGATTTTTCTACTTTTTTGGTAGACCTTTGATTTTGTTTTTCCCCCTTCCACCAATAAATCGCCTTCCTTGATGCCAAAATCCTTTGTTCTCTTCAAAATTGCTTTCACGGAAGTGGTTGCATTCACATTTGGCACTTCTTTTTTGTTAGAAACACATTTGGCGGTTCTTGCTCCTTATGAAGGCTAGCAAAATGACTATCCGTTCCGTGGGGTCTTAAAACTTGCTCACAAAGTCACAAAACCACTCGTGGGTATCCTCGTCGATATAGGATTATGTTGACGACGCAAAGTAATACCAGGTTCGAACATTTTAAAAGTAATACAAAGTTCGAACATTTTTGCCACATGGCTTACATGAAGAACTGTCTCGTTACATTTATATAATTCAACACTGGAAAATAGATTGCATCCCCAAATTCAGTGCTCAAAATTCATCAACTCTTTTTCTCCGAGTGAGAACTCAGAGTATTATTCTCATGAATAACACTATGTTAAAGTTGTAAATAACATATCATAAGGAGATAACAAATTCGTTACCACAATGATATCCCAAAGATTCAGAGCCTCCATAGCCGACCTACCAAAATTCGCAGGCAAACTGGAAGTCTAAGCCTTCGAGAGGGCCAAATTTTCTTGGAAAAGGGGGGGCTAACTAATTGTAAACGCACAGTGCCCCACTATATTACACATGTTATTACAGCTGGGGCACTTTACCCAGGATACTTGTCATCGGCTCTGAGAATTTTAACTTACATGCTTCAGTAAAACATCCAGCAAAGAGACCATACGAGATGACCTGACACTACTCCACAGATGAACACGACTATTTGCTGGCCTGATGGCTCACCAGCCGGAATTCAGGCTTTGAGACTGCAATGGCTCCTACAAGTTAGGTTGGGGGCAAAAAATTACACAAGGCAAGATCACTGTAGCAAGGTTTCAACTACAGCAGAGATTGCCTTTGGTCCTCCTCGCTCGAGTAGTGATAGGGCAAGATCGTGCTCCTGCCAACTTCGAAGCCCCGCAGCAATCTTCTTCAGCGTGTCCAGTTTTATGTCCCGTAGCCATGTCGGGACAAACTTCACCACGAGGAATACAAAGCACGATACATACGCCTTCCAAGTGCCTGGGTCGCACCCCAGCAGGATGTGCCCATCCAGAACACCAGCGATGAAATCCATGTGGGTGCCCACCACTCGCGGTCTTCTCGAGAGGAATGACAGTTTCATGATGGGAGAAGTCTTTTCTGAGCCCCAGAGTAGACTCCCACAGAAAAAAAGCATGTTGGCCATGGCATAACCTTGAAGTGTGCTGGCCACTGGTCCAGGGTCTTCCAACATCTGTTCCTGAGCTGATAGCAGTAGCGTCGGCAAGGTCTCCTCATATAGCACCTGGACCAGGAGAGGGCCCCCTGCAACACACAGCAGCCCCGCACCAAGCATGGCAACCTGAGAAGCCATGGATGCAGCACCAGACAGTGGCGGTCGACCTGATTTTAAATGTGGAGGCCCATTGGAAGACCATCCATTTGCAAGTTTGTGGGAACAATCAATCACTTGCCTGAGGATCATCTCGCTCACAAAGTAAGTATCATGGAATGTTCGACAAGTTCTCAGGTAGATGAATCCAGGGGCCATGGGAAAATGAAGACCTTGGTGGCCTGTGATTGACTCTCCCATTAAAGCTCCAACTCCACGGCTTGCAGTAATATCAGACCCACTGGATGGGGATGAGCGCAGAAAGGATGAGAAGCAACCTTGGATGAGCTGTGCTACCGCATCTTTGTCTCTGCCAAACGGAGACCGAATACATGAGAGGACAATAAAATCATGCCACCTTCGCACTTTCTGTGTCCACAAGGCCCCTATGATGGGCATGCTTGGCCAGGAACTACCCCCTGCACAGTTCTCCAGTGCCTGACCAATGATCCCGTGAATGTAGTCGAGACTCCTATCCAGCTTAAACGTAATTGTCAAGCTGACAAGTGCAGCCATTGGTAAAGGAAGCATTGGCGGCACACCACCTGCAAGAGTAAAATGAAAATTTTCTATAAGCACATAGAGCAATAAAGATATTGGGGCAAATTTTCTGCAATGATGGTGCTGAAAACCTGAAGGTTATCACACATAGTATGAACTAATGCAACTAAATTGATGCATAAGAATAGGAAGCAGGTTGTACGTGGATAGCAGCTGTGAATCTGAACACCAGCAGATGCAAGGATTTCCTTTACTTCATCTTCAATGGAGTGAAGAGCAGCACCAGGGCTGGGCCATTCAGTTCCGTTCATAGGCACAGCTTTCCATATTCCTCGTGTAATTTCTGCTGAGAAGTAGCTAACAATTGCAGCAAGAGAAGCTGGTAAGAAGTCCACTAGATCCCTTAAACCTGCAATGCAACGGCACATTAACACATGAATGAGATTAAGACATATCCCCATAGGACTGGAAAATCAATATAATATATTAAAATGGAAGCAAGGAGGTTGCTCACTGGTAGTCATGTCTCGGCTGGAAATCCTCCCGTGAGAACAAGCTGTAAGAACAGCTTCAAGAACATAAGGAACTGCTTCTAGAAATTCCCATGCTGGAAGTGTCGGCCTTTGGTAAGAATCGTCAGATGTACTTAGAGAGGAACCACTGACACTGCTACTGGAAGCAGATGAAAGATTACCAGATACTACCCCGCTTTTAGTAATTTTCCGGCAAATCATACTCAAAATTTTGTTTGCAACTTGATGGACAGGATTTGTATTGCCAAGTCCAGAAAGAGTAGAGGCTATGCAAGCTTGATTCTGAATGTACCAAGCCCTTAGCTTGGGGAAGGAGTCAATATAAATTGGTTGGGTTGGGACCTCATCGAACGAGCCCGTACTGCTGCCAGAGTTAGTACTAGTAGCAGATGAATTTGGGAACTCAATACGGCTATTGTGCATTAACACCAAATAGTCCAGGGTAAGTTCCAACCTTACCGAGCCTCCACGGCCAGCAAGACAATACTCTTGAGGGGGTTTGTAAAATTTCCACAACCGGAGAAGACAAAGAAATGCACAAGAGAAGACCGAGTAAACCGACGTTTCATCAACAATGGTAGACCTGTGGTTAGATGGGGGTGGCATTGACCCAAAAGCTTCACAGAGTGGCATTAAAGCTGCGGCAACATCTGGAACCTGTATGACAAAAGGTTATTATATTGTGAACTAACAAACAGCACAAACATATAGACTGCAGACAACATTATTCTAGAGCACATGAAAAGTGAAAAAGTAGCTATCTATCTATTTGATACTCCCTCAGTAAAGAAATATAAGAGCGTTTAGATCACTACTTTAGTGATCTAAACACTCTTATATTTCTATATGGAGGGAGTAGAATGCAGCATTATGGGTTATCACAGTGCAGACAGTAGCGTACCAATATTAAAGCTTTAGTACATAGTGGGGTATGGCCATAACAATATACATCAAGAAACTAATCCAGAGGCACACAAATTTATGTGGTGCATCTCAAAACCTACAGAGCAACTTCAGCCATCAAGTCTTAGAACAGATATGCCAGAAAAGTGGTAAGAACATGGATTTGCCATCAATGCATCTTAAAGAAGGGCTGATAAGCATATGAGGTGCCAACTTTGAAAATGACACAAGAACAGGAACCAAGATATTGCATGCGGACATTAATTTATATCCACATGCACTATAATGGTAAACTTGTCTTCTTTTTTATATCAGTGACAAAATGTGACACTGAGGCATTGTTCAAGCTTTTGGAATTTGCTAAACAATGTAGTTAGGCTTTAGCAAATGGAGATGCCAGTTCCCCTGGGCACCAGCAAATTGCCCTTCTGACTACTGATGAACTCGCTTCTTTTTCTACTTTCAAGACAAACAAAAAAAGAACATATTTTTACGATGCGCTCTGGACAGAAAATACAGACTCCGCCACCAATTTCATATGTTAACAATGGATTGTTGCAAGAATATTACAGTCAAGCAGACAGTGCATTGCTTACCATTCCATATAAAGAAAAGATGTGGACAGCATCGACATATGAGACACCAAGTAAGATTGCATTTAAGGTAGACTTCTGACTAAGGTAGTGGCTCATGCTCCCCTGCAATGAAGAATCTGAGGGCAAAGGAGGCGACAATAACTTGACCACCATGCGGACAACATGTTCCTGAAGAAAACATGTAGAATATAAATAAGATGTTTTAAAGGAAAAGTTGCCAGATAGAATTTTCAGACCCATTTCCATGTGCTCACAAGAATAGACCCAGAAAACTACTCCCCCCGTCCGGAATTAGATGACACTCAAACAGATGTATCTAGTAAGTAACAAAAAGCTTCAACAACGTAGCAAATTAGAAAATGTGCAGTTCAGAATATTTCTACGCTGAAAACATAAACTTGTCCTATATTGAGAAATACAGGCTAGCCTTGCTTTTTCTAATACAGCAAAGAAATATGTACTAGAGCCATGAAGTTTGGGGCCATTTTCTGAACTCTTTGCTTAACGCTAACGAACAATCACTGATACTAAGATATGATTTTTACCAGAATCAGCATAAAGTAAATAGTGGATTTGGAAAGCATGGACAAGTCAACTCAATATTACTCCGTATACTGTTGTGGAGATCAACTCGTCAAAAAACACTAAATATTTTCATAAGACCTTAAAGAATTTTGATTAGTTATTATGAACTTGTAATTTTTCATGGCAAATTGGCAAAATGTAAGCATGTTGGAAACTCTTAACAATAAATAAAAGTAAATTACCTGAATATTCCACCCACGCACAAGTGATGCACCGCACACAATTTTAGCTGCAGCTGACTTTTCTTGTTCTGAACCATTCAATGCGATGTGGTACAGTTTATCCAGTTCCGCAACACTGAATAGACAAAACAGAACTACAAATCAAAGAACTAACATGATATACAGATAAGTAGGACCAGGGAAGTGCTGGGGTGAATTGAGAAGTATAATGAACAAAGAAACTAATGGCTGGTAGAATAATATTCAAGAAATGTGTTTTAACTTCGCTTTGTCAAAGATGCAATACAGAAAGAAAACTGCTTTAAAATACTCGGTGGAGTGGGAAAAAACTGTTCAATTCAATGCTCGCCTCTAAAATTTCTATTTTGGTTCCAGATTTAGCTCTACCTTGAAGCAGGAGTAGCAATGAGAGCATTTTTCAGTGGATCAGATAGTGGAGCTCCTTGCATGAAGTTTACCCATGGTGATTCCTGGGGTAAAGATGTATCCTTCGAATGCCCCGGTAGTACAACATAACCAGGCCACAAGTAAGCAGTTGTGTCGATCAAATTCCTCGAAATACAGGCTTCAACTATAAGATGTAGCATGTTTCCAACTGAAAAAATATAGGTAGTAGGGGGTTAAAAGCTAAGACAACCAGAGATAAATATGTTTTCAAAGTATTAGTGCAACAGTATATGAAAATATAAAATCAAAGAACAGCTAGCAACTAAATAATAAAACAGAATACTACCAGGATCCACTAAGCAGTCAGAAGTCAGTTTAGTTTACAAAACATGACCAAATTGCTAGCACAAATATAATACTCTACTTAGATTGAACTATAATAGAAGGACATGACATTGTTAAAAGAAGTACAGGAAAAATATGCCTAACAGGAAAAATCACAAATACTCACAAGCAACATTTTTCAGAAATGCCAAGACAGATTGCATATACACAAAAGTTGTCACAAATAGTAACCTCAGTGAATATTATTGAACTGTAACAACCATCAAGCATAATAAGAAAAGGTACAGGTACCAGCTTTCGTCGAAGAGTCACTCTGGCCAATCATGCCAGGGTTGCCACCAACCTTACAGTTGGCCCTAAATATTGCAGCTTTTGAAGCCGCAGCATTGGCCACATTCACCAACGATGAAGGTGGTACAAGAAGTCCTGAATATTGCACCAAATCCTGAAGAGAAGATACAAGTCCTAGTCTTCGGGGCAGACTTTTGTTTCCTTCAGCTCCACATGCATCAGTTTCTTCCTTGAGAATTGCAGCAATCGCTAGTGGAATAAGAGCTAATAGCATGCATAATCTTGTGTCTAGATGAGGAATTGGACCCTCTAGAGGTTCTCTAGCCTAGCAACGACATTAGCATGTGAGGCCACAAAGAACTAAGTGATATGATTTCACCCATGATAATACATCAAAGGAAATGTTTATTACCCGTTGTACAAGACGAAGGGCAGAAATCCAAAGAGCTTTAAAAGTTTCCTGCCAACTTGCCTCATTAATTGCTTGGGCTGTCTTGGACATTTCTGAATCAAGGCAAATATGGTATTAGTCAATGAAAACCATGCCACACCTATAATAAAATTGGAAGATCTAAACATTATGATCAAAATTCACACTGTCGGTTACTATATAAAGACGACAGCGCAGATATGTAAAAAGATCTTCAGACACTAACAGTCTAACACAGATAGGCCCTGTTTGGTTCAGCTTTTATCGACGGATTCCGTTGCCGCGCAGCAGAATCTGAACCAAAGGGCGAACCCAGCAGAATCCGATTCCAGAAATCCGCTGCCAAAATCTAAACCAAAAGCTGAAGCAGCCCAGGACGTGCTTTCCAAAATCTGATTTCGCTGCGGGCCAAAATCTGAAAAAGCTGTATCGGCTGGTTTGCCAAATGGCTACATTTTTTTCACATCAGATTTTCCACAGCTGTTTTTTCACAGCAGATTTTTCGCAGCTGCTTTTAGAAATCCACAGCCGAACCAAACAGGGCCATAAAAAGGTGAAATAATTCAAGTCAATATAAGCTGATCGTGTGGGAGTACCTTTTATAATCTCGATAGCAGATATACCGCCTAGATGCCTCCCATCCATTGCATTCTCCATGTAAATATCAAATATAATCCAACAGGCAGCTCTCCCAGCTCCTGTAAGTTGGCCCAGCATGGAATTGCTGGATCTCAAGTTACCAAGAACACCCACAAGCCGTTTGTTGTTTGGTTGGTAATCTAGATTGCTCACTCTCCAGATATACATCACCAGATCATCAATTTTATGACTAGTAGGCAATAATCTCTCGAGTGCCATCTTGTGAGCTTCAATCAGTGTCAGCCTCTGGCTCAGAGCACTGAATTTGTCAGGCCTAACCTAGAAAATTGTCTAATTAGCACAAACTAGCCAATTGTAATGTTGATTCTTAGCTACACCAAAGAATAAATTGACTGACAAGTTGTTTTTTGGTGTAGTTGTTAGGCAAGGTGATGTGAATTTATATATAAGAAAAGTCTTACATTCTTAACACATAATAATGGAGCATGTTTACAGAAACGACAGCAACAAAGCCTTTCAGTCCCAAACAAGTTGGGGTAGGCTAGAGTTGCAACCCATAAGATCTCGAAACCTAGTCATAGCTCTGGCATGTGGATAGCTAACGTCCACGCACCCCTGCCCATGGCTAGTTCTTTAGAGCATGTTCACAAATTGGAAATAAAAAAGGAATAGCTAATGGAGCAGTAAGTTAACATTTGAGTAGTCACTATCTGTGCAAAGTGGAAAAGGAGTCGGAACAACCTACAGAAATGCAGCTTTACCTTGACATAATTACTATGGTTAATTATAATACTTGTGCCTACTCTGTTTGTTATATTTGATTGTAAAAGAAGACCTAATCATCCCCTTATCCTCACATGGTAACCCAACAAGGTAACAGGTGTCAAAATATGATGATTGGCTGCAGGCAAAACTGAATGCCCATGGGTATGAATATCTACAAAGTTGACATGTTAATAAGTTTGTTCAAGACATACATGTTAATGCATATCAAGCGCAGAAATGCTTGAATCTTCCTATCAGCGGCCATCATATGCAACACTTCCAAAGCCATGACGGTGTTCTTTCGACGTAGCTGTTCACGCTGCTCATTTTGCTTCACAGCGGAGACCCCCTTGACATCCATGTCCATGGGCTGTGGCCCTTCATTGGGATATACACTCTCCTGCTCCAGAGTCGTTCCAGATGAAATACCGCAATCCTCCAGCACGGAGTCGATCAGTTTGGTGATCACAATCAACACAAACAGGATGACAACATGCCCAAAGTCCGTTCCAGAAACCCCGTAGGTTTTAGACAGTTGCAGAGCAGCGTCGATGGATTTCGTTATCCTGGGAGCCAAAGTAACCATGTATGAGCAACTGAGCAGCAACTAGCAAGCAGCATACATACAGATCACTGATAGCAGAAATCTGAACCGGGCTTCCCGTTCAAACATTGCATAGCTGAACCCTTACTTGTCACGATTAGGCCCGGCCAGGAGAGACAGCGAGGAAGACGTGACGTTGCCCTTCAGCAGCTCCAGGTACAGCCGGTACGCCTCCGGCTGCGCCCGCCGCTGCGGCAGAACCCTGCAAAAACCACGCCAGAGAGTCACTCTCGCATATCCTTCAAAAGGGCAGGTAAAACGGGCGGGCACTGGCACGGACCTGGCGGTGAGGAGCGCGAGGACGTGGAGCGGGCAGAGGAGGCGGGACGACATGGCCTGGTCGAGCAGCTTCCAGAGCGAGGGCGAGTTGTGCGCGAAGCAGAGGTTGGAGACGAGGATCCCGGCGAGGTCCGCGCTGGGGACCCCGGCCCCCGGCTCCCCGGCGACGAGGCGGGAGATCTCCACCGCCCGCAGCAGCGGCGGGTCCCCGCGCGCCTCCGACGCCTTGACCGCCGCCATCACCCTCCGCTCCAGCAGCTCGCCCCCGGCCCCGGCCAGGGTCGGCGCCTCCGCCGCCCCCATTCGCTCGCGGGCGACGTCGCCGAGGGTTTGGGTTTGGGATTTCGCGTCTCGATTTCGCCTTCCCTCTCCCTCTCTCTCTCTCTCTCTTGGATGGATCCTTGTGGATGGAAGGGGGGAAGAAGGTGGTTTATGAGGCGGGGGACAGGATGGGGGGGGATCTGGGCCGTCGGATCGTTCTGTTTTGGGATGGGGCCGTCGGATCTCCGTCCCGTCGCCCTCGGTCGCAGTCGTACCGTGCGAGACGGGATTGACTTTCCAACGGAATGCCTGGCCATTCTCGGGCCCAGGCGATGAGACGAATTGTCCTTTGTGTCTTCTTTTTTATGGTAAAAAAGACCCCGGAATTATCATCAGAGGAAGAGAAATTGGGTAAAACGTTCGTGGCGTCAGTATCGGCACACCGCACACGAATATCTAGATAAAATAGATGATGTGGCAAACAATAAATAAAAAAAAGAAGCATGTGATAACATAGCTAGTTACTACTAGTATGAGTAACATCATACATGTCAAAGCAAGATGAGTCTATAGCCTAATAAATAAAGTGTTGCATCTTACCACACATATGTTACTCCTCACTATAGAGGTAGTAACATAAAATAGTAACATGGACATGTTACTACTTTATGTTACTACCTATTGGTGACTGTACCAGGTGTATGCTAACAGGTTGATTGTCATGGTGCTCCACTTGCTTCTTCCTTGCATCCAACTCTAGGGTTTTTTTCCTCTTTGAAATCCGTGTTCACAAATCATGGCGTCGTGTGAAGGACGCTCGACATCATCGTGCTAGTCAAAGTCTTTCCTTTAAAGGAGCTATCATGTGGATTTTGGACAAGACAACTTCATTGATTTTTCTGTTGAAGAAACCGCAATACATGAAAAACACGGAATGTAGATGCAAGGCCCCTCCCTTCTGGCATAGACAGACCAAAGCATAGATAGAATCATCTACGCGACTCCTTCGAGGCTTCGACCTGTCCTTCGAACCACAAATGCTAATCCATGCATTATGCTGGGGGACGTAGATCGGATCTCGACCGTCACCCTGGCAATGCACTTTTCTGTTGAAAATTGACAACAATCATTAAACCTCAAACCTTAAGGTAATTAACGACATGAATAAGCTTCTGAGACCACCATCTTGAATCTATCTCCTTCCTCTAGCTTTTATCGTTCGATTTGGTATACAACCATATCAATGTGTTCCCTCTCGACACCTCTTATACTTTCACATGCTGGAACAAGAGGCCACAACGGGTAAGATTGAAGGGGGCAAGAGTACCTGAGTTAATCTAGTTGATCCAGTTGTCATGAGGAACAAGAGTGCTTAGTTCCTAGTTGTTGATCTGTCCATATACCAATATTTGGTCACCATGTAATTTTGACCTTTGTGCATGTTAAGATATTGGGCAAGTCAAATGATAGTATGCCAAACATGGTAATGCCCTATAATCCATGGAGGGGATATGTGTGTAATCAAATGAGCTTTCATTGGTGCATCAAGAACGTTTTTAATCGGGTATGGACCAAAGGTAAGTCGATTGTTCTCATTCAAGCATATTTTGTTCAAAGTCGGGATGGCGTAATTCCATGATCTCATCGCTCCCTCCGTCTAGCACATCATCTTGGATGCAATGACTTTTGACTCATGTTGTGTGGGCATAATCAACAATCATGGCTGGAAGAAGATCTTACCTCTCGATGCTATATGGTATCGATGTGTTTTGAGAGTGAATGCATATCAGTGGGTTTCCTACTAGTGTCACAACTCGCTATCGCTCCTTTCCATCTTCCTTGACCTTTTGGTGTGTAAGAACTGGGTATATTTCCGTCGAGCAATTAGTGGGAAAGGGGTAAAGCTTGGTTGGAATATGGAATGTGATGAGATAGAAATGCTCGGCACCAATTGGGGCTCTTATAGTGAATAACCAACAGTGCCATTTTTTTTTGTTAGTATGGTGAAATCCTAGGATTTGCGTCGATGGTTAGTCAAATCTATTTTTCGTCAATATTAGCCGAAATATGATTGTTAAAATCTTAATTAAAACACAGGCGAGCCTATGAAATCATTTGAACTCAAAATAAGCACAAGGGTAACTCTCAGCTTTTGAATAGGCTGCAAAGAAAAGCAAAACCACCAATTATATCTTGGGTTGCTCCGCTAGTGTCAACAGTGGAATTGGGTGAGGTTCCTCAACCATTTTGCGATAGTGACCAGGCTATGGTCTCATTTTCTCTCCTTGGTGTCTATATGATGCGATATATCGCTATATGTGTGTTCATGTTCCCCGTTGTCGTTGTGGTGTTCTCTTCACCGTTGTTCCGAACACGGCATAAATTTAGTTCAAAAAATGGTTCGACTCCAATACTTTTTATCTACATAAGGCTTTTACCATGACGACTTCTTCTTCGAGGCGTTGGTATAGCTGGACCTTAGCATGTCCTTTTTCTAACTACGTGATACAATGTTAGGCCGATTCCTACAATGAAGGAAGTGGGGGAGGGCTCGTGCTAGTGATCGGGCTATGTAAGAACCTAGTCCTATTTTGCTAATTTTCTGAAATATCTTCTATCGTCGGCGACCAGAGCGTAGCCAAATGGTTAGGTTTCTTGTGGTTAAACCAGCCCACCCAATCCTAAACTTGGCACTTGTGCACACATTTTTTTGAATTTATTTTAAGGATGTGTTTAGGACACATCTAGATGTGCTCTAGTTATTGCACATCTAAGTGAGTGAATCAAGTATAAAGAGGAAAAGAAAAAAGAAAAAGAAAAATATCCACATGAATCTCAACACAAGATCAATGACATAGGACTTAGATGTGCAATACTTATGGCACATCTAGATGTGCTTTAGCAAAAATGTTATTTTAATTTTTTCGACAATGTTTGTTTAGAGGAGACGTTTCTGTCAACTAAGAGGCGTTTGTGTCGACTTTGTCAATCTCAAGATGTTGTGTCGGCCGGGTAAGGTGCTCTTAGGAATAGGGTGTGTGTACGTACGTCCATAGTGTGAGTGTACATGCGTATATGATTATACTATATGTTAAAAAAAGTTCATGAAAAGTTTACAACACCACATGATTAGACACACAAAAAATAATGCTCAACGGCCCTGTAATCTGAACCTTTGGGGATCGTATGTATGAAACCTATTAATTAATCTTGCAATCTCTTATCTTCTCCATTTTCTTGGAGCTTCAGAGGTTGCATTGCATCTGAGCATATCGTGGACGAACATAAAGAAAGAAAGGGCTGTTCTTCATCATCGAGCTTACTACATAAACGGCGGGCCGATGCATGCATCGCTTGTGTGTAATCGTAAAAGCCGATCGATCGTGCGTCAGATCAGACGTTGATCCCTTGCATCATGATCTTGAACTCGCCGAAGTCGACGCGGCCGTCGCTGTCGCGGTCGACGTTGCAGATCATCTCCCGGACGTTGGCCAGGCTGCTGGCCTCGGGCATGCCCAGCTTCTTGAGCACCTCCTGCAGCTCCGACGCCGAGATGAAGCCGTCGCCGTCGACGTCGAACACCTTGAAGGCCTCCCGCATCTCCTCCTCGTCCTGCCCGCCGGCGCCGCCCTCCTCGGCGTCGTCGGCGAGGGCGCCGAAGAGCGCGTCGCCGAGCGCGCGGTGGAGGCCCTCGAAGTCCTCGAAGCGGAGCCCGGAGGCGCCGGGCGGCACGTGCGCGCCGACGGTGGCGGCCAGGCTGGCGCGGTCCGCCTCCAGCCCGAGCGCGTCCAGCGCCTGCGCCAGCTCGTCCACCGTGATCTCGCCGTCGCCGTTGCGGTCGAACATGTCGAAGACGCGCCGCAGCCGCACCGCGTTCAGGCTGCCGTTGCGCAGGCGGAACGACGGCGACGGCGAGCCCTTGGACAGGGCCTTGGCCGCGCCCTGGCTCTGCTGATGCTCGCCGGCCATTGCCTTGCTTATTTTCGGACGGTGTGGGGAGGAGGACCGCGCCGAGACTCTCGCAGCTTTATAGGACGGGGGGTGGAAGGAGGAGCGGGGCCGCGTCGTGTCCCCGGCGGAGGCGGAGGGCTGGCTTGGCTTCGTTCCTTCCTTTTTCTCTGCCGGGAAATCCATCGCCTACCATACTATTTCCGTGGAAACAGCCGATCGGAACCGACTCACGGTGGACGTGCTGGATCTGTTAGGTATGTCCCCGGCAGTAGGCAGCACACTTTCGCACCGGCTCGGGTTGGCTTTGCTCTCTTCGTTTCTGGGCCTCTGGTTCCATGGAAGCTCGTATTCATACGTTTTGTCTGCCTCACTGACTGTGGTCCGTTTTTCCTGTGTCTTCTGGTTCCATGTCCCATATTTCCCTCTTTCTGTTTATTTTTTTCATGGACTCTTTCCGATTTAAAAGGTCTACGTGTCGGCTAGATGGATAGTTCGCCAAATATAATATAATACAAACTAGCAAAAGGGCCGGTGCGTTGCAACGGGGAAAATAATTCATAATCTTCAATGGCAACGACCACATTTTGCTGCATCACTGAGATATACTATCACTCTACATTTCGTGAAATCATGAAAAAATAATAAACTCGTGAACATTTTTCACCTTCGTGAACACTTTTATAAATTTTGAAACATTTTTTAAATTCATGAACATTTTATACTATTTGCAAACATTTTTTCATATAATTTTCTTGAATCGGCGAACATTTCTAGAATCAACGGACATTTTTGGAAATTAGTGGAACAAATTTTGAAATTCATGAACATTTTTTTGGTTTAACGAACATATTTTGGAATGCACGACCATTTTTGAATTAATGAACATTTTATGAATGAATAAACTATTTTGTAAGTCATGATATTTTTTGAATTTTAGGATATTTTTTCATTCATGAATATTTTATGAGTTGGCCAAAATTTGTGCAATTACATTAACATTTTTTAATACAAAAACTTTTTAAAAAATCACGAACATTTATTGTTTCACCAACATTTTTTTCAAAATTTCAAACACTTTTTGAATAAGCAAACATTTTTTTACAGAATCACAAACATTTTTTGAATCCACAAACATTTTATCATTTAGTGAACATTTTATTTCAAAATTAT
This sequence comes from Triticum aestivum, assembly GCF_018294505.1. Lineage (NCBI taxonomy): Eukaryota > Viridiplantae > Streptophyta > Magnoliopsida > Poales > Poaceae > Triticum > Triticum aestivum. Next base: position 61,850,616 of record NC_057797.1, read on the forward strand.
CAGTTTTTAAGGATGGTAATGGGCGAGACCACTCTAGCAGGCACCAGTACTCGCCGCCCCCTCTGCTTTGTTCGGGGATATGGAGTCGGCCCAATGGTTGACGGTTCATTGGTCGCTTGCCTAATGTCCCTATTCCACTCCATCTGCAGAAGGTCTATAAATTTTGTCTCAAGTCGAACGGTGTAATGTTTGATCAAGTTTATAGAAAAAACTATCAACAACTATAAAAACAAATTACTATCATTAAATATATAATAAAATATATTTTATATTGTATCCATTTAGTATTGTAGTCGATGGTGCTTTTCCGTGCAAATTTGGTCAAACTTGGCATGGTTTGATATGAGAAAAAGCTATATATCCTATTTGGAGACGGAGGAAGTACTTTTTTTAGGAAAGCCATCATGACTAGCTTTATTAAAAATTAAATAGGGATCACATCGTCCACAAGGTTGTGAACTAGGCAGTTCGGAGGCTCCACCGTCCAACTACTAGAAATCTTATTACGAAAACCATGATTAACTAGCACATGCGCCGCTTGATGAGAAGAACGATAACAATGTTTAAATTTGACCTTCCCGATTGACGAAGACACGTCCACACATTCCGCAAAGATCACCGCCGCGGCATCCCACCATCTTGTCTGTCCAGTACAGTAATCAATCGTTGTCAAGGAGTCAAACTCAACTTCCACTCGAGGGAACCCCAGAGAGTTTGCAAAGATTAGTCTATCACGCATAGGCATAGCCTCCGTTGTCACCACATCTGCTGCATAAGGTATAAATAAACATTGTGCCGCCAAAAAATTACCCTTACCGTCTCTAAGAACAGCTACAGTGGCTCTTGCACCTTCATCCATATGGAACGAGGCATCCACGTTTAGCTTCACAAACTTGGGTTCTGACTTACTCCATTTATTATGTTCCTGTACACCATGAATTTTTAAGTTAGCTTGATGAAAATTGTTTGCAATTGCCAGGACCGAAATAGGCCTTCTCGAGGGAGGTGGTGGTGATCCATCATGGGTGAGCTCACGATGCACCCACCATAAGTACCAAGCCCCAACCGCTATCAGCTATTTGACATCCAAATTAGGCTTTATAGGGATCAGGTATTCGAGTATGATTGAACCAGAGCGAATTAATTAACTTCACTTCTTCAACAATGTCCAGTATACCCAGCTGGATCCACAGTTCCTTGGCATGTGTACAGTAAAAAAGCAGATGGCGTACATCTTCCGCGCCCTGGTGACAAATCAGACATGAGCCATTGGTACCCACACGTCTATTAGTGAGTATGTATCTTAGGGGGGTAATTCTATGAAGTGCATGCCAACAACAAAAAATCTGAATCTTACATGGAACCTGCAATTTTCACAGTGTAGGCCATACTTCTGATTAGTTTGATCCAGCTGGGCGTTCCAATACATTTGCATGCACCCGAAAAGATTGAATCCATTGTAATCGGTACACCGAACGAACTAAAAAAACACCCCTCTGATCTGGGTTCCAGGCAATAAAATCATCAAATGCATTGTGATTAATTGGGATTTGCATGATCCTTCTGATGTAGACATGGTTAAAAATAGAATGATCAGGGGCTCATCCCATGCTCCCATATGAGGGTCGATGAGATCACTAACAACCGAGAGAATAGTTTGACCTCGGTTTGAGATAACCTTCCTATCCGGGTTGGCTGGCACCCAAGGGTCACTCCATATATTCATATTCTCTCCAATTCTGATGCGCCAAATATATCTCAGCTTAAAGGTTTCTAGCCCCTTCATAATACTTTGCCATGTAAAGGATGCTCCATTCTTCAGCGCTGTTTGGAGTAAACTTACATTTGGATAATATTATGCTTTCAAAACTCAGGCACAAAGAGAAGAGAATCTGGGTTCATTATAAGTCGCCAACATTGTTTCGAGAGCATTGCCAAATTGAAAGAGTGGAGGTCCCTAAAGCCCATCCCACCTTCATTTTTTTGATAGCACAGTTTCCACCGAGTGTAGCAATGCATCCTTTTGTGTTCCTCCTCATCCCCCCCCCACCAAAACTAAGCAATCAAACTAGTGATCTCTTTGCAAATAACTTTAGGTATACTAAAAGCTAACATGGCAAAAACGGGATTGCTTGGGATACAGATTTAGTAAGAATTTCCTTGCCACCAGTGGACAATTGTTTATCCATTCACCCTCTTAGCCTTTCTTTAATTCTTTCACCAAAGTGTCTGAAACACTCACTTCTATCTGCTCCCACCATTGCTGGAAGCCCGAGATACTTGTCAGATAAAGCTTCGGTGTCAATGTTTAGCTGTTGGCAAATTTCAGTCCTAGATACGACAGGAATGTTTGGACTGAAAAAGACACTAGATTACGACAAGCTCACCAATTGTCCCGAACACTAACAGTAGGTATCCAGAACATGCTGTAAGGAAGCTGCATTTAAAGTATCTGCTTTCATTAGAATCAAAGAATCATCAGCAAACAACAGGTGTCATACTAATGACGCATTTCTGCACACTCTAATTGTTGGGTAACGTTGCATGGAAAACAAAAAAATTCTACGCATAAGCAAGATCTATCCATAGAGATGCATAGCTACGAGAGGGGAGAGTGTGTCTACGCACCCTCGTGGATCAAAAAGCGGAAGCGTTTATCAACACGGTTGATGTAGTCGTACACCTTCACGATCTGCCCGATCAAGTACCGAACGTACGACACTGATACGTCCCATCATATCTATAATTTTTGATTTTTTCATGCCAATATTCTACAACTTTGATACACATTTGGCAACTTTTTATATTATTTTTGGGACTAACATATTGATCCAGTGCCCAGTGACAGTTCCTGTTTATTGCATGTTTTTTGTTTCGTAGAATATCCATATCAAACGGAGTCCAAACGCGATAAAAACTTTTGAAGATTTTTTTCAGAATATATATGATTTGGGGAAAAGGAATCAACGTGATACGATGCCTGAGGGGCCCACAAGCCCTTGAGGCGCGCCCCCTACCCAGGGCACGGCCAGGGGGCTTGTGGCCACCCTGTAAGGCGGTTGGTGCCCTTCTTCGACTGCAAGAAAGCTAATATCCGGATAAAAATCATGCCAAAATTTCAACCTAATCGGAGTTACGGATCTCCGGGAATTTAAGAAACGGTGAAAGCCAGAATATGGGAACGTAGAAACAGAAGGAAACGGAGAGAGATCCAATCTTGGAGGGGCTCTTGTCCCTCCGCCACCATGGAGGCCAAGGACCAGAGGGGAAACCCTCCTCCCATCTAGGGGGGAGGCCAAGGAAGAAGAAGGAGGGGTGCTCTCTCCCCCCTCTCCTGGTGGCGCGGGAACGCCGCCGGGGCCATCATCGTGATGGCGATCTACACCAACAACTTCGCCGCTATCATCACCAATTCTCTTCCACTCTATGCAGTGGTGTAACACCTCTTCTCCATGTTGTGATCTCTACTTAAACATGGTGCTCAACACTATATATTATTTCCCAATGATGTATGGCTATCCTATGATGTTTGAGTAGATCCATTTTTGTCCTATGGGTTGATTGATGATCGTGATTGGTCTGAGTTGTATGTTTTATTATTGGTGTTGTCCTATCGTGCTCTTCGTGTCGCGGAGGCGTGAGGGATCCCCGCTATAGGGTTTGCAATGTTCATGATTTGCTTATGGTGGGTGCCATGAGTGACAGAAGCACAAACCCGAGTAAGTAGGTTGTTTGTGTATGGGAGTAAAGAGAACTCGATACTTTAATGCTATGGTTGGTTTTACCTTAATGATCTTTAGTAGTTGCGAATGCTTGCTAGAGTTCCAATCGTAAGTGCATATGATCCAAGTAGAGAAAGTATGTTAGCTTATGCCTCTCCCTCATATAAAATTACAATAATGATTACCGGTCTAGTTATCGATTGCCTAGGGAAAAATAACTTTCTTGTTACAAAAAGCTCTCTACTAAAACTAACTTAATTGTTTCTTTATCTAAACAGCCATAGCTTTTATTTACGTGTTCTTTATTATCTTGCAAACATATCCCATTACACCTACAAAGTACTTATAGTTTCATGCTTATTCTAGGTAAAGCGAATGTTAAGCGTGCATAGAGTTGTATCGGTGATCGATAGAACTTGAGGGAATATTTGTTCTACCTTTAGCTCCTTGTTGGGTTTGACACTCTTACTTATCGAGAAAGGCTACAATTGATCCCCTATACTTGTGGGTTATCAAGACCTTTTTCTGGGGCCGTTGCCGAGGAGCAATAGTGTGGGGTGAATATTCTTGTGTGTGCCTATTTGCTTATCACTAAGTAGATTTTATTTTATGTTCTAAGTTGTTCTCTATCTTTAGTTATGGATATGGAACAAGAAATACCAAAAAAATAGGTGTACTTGCTACTCATGGAGATGGAGAACCTCCTAAAACCATCGATGCTCGCTATGTGGAAAGTATATATTAAACACTACTTTGATAATCCTGAGAAAACCCCGTTCAACTTGATAATGGTAGACACGTTGGATCAACGTGAATACTTTAGGGATTATCGCTTGACTCTAAAAGGGAAACTATTATGGGTTCAAATTCATATGTTGCATTGGTATGCTCGGAATTTATGCTTGAGATATGATTATACTTGTTGCTCTAGGATGAAGGCTCCACACCTTCCCTTTTCATGCAAATTTAATGATAATGAAACCTTGGCTTCTTATGCTAACAATATATATGATTACTATGATGTGGAACAAATAGAAGAATTCGTTGCTTTTAAGGGTGCTTATGAAATTGAATCTTTGTTTGAAAAGTGTGAAATTATGATGATATTGTTTACTGAAGGAAATATGCCCTAGAGGAAATAATAAAGTTATTATTGATTTCCTTATTTCATGATAAATGTTTATTATTCATGCTAGAATTGTATTAACCGGAAACATAATACATGTGTGAATACATAGACAAACATAGTGTCACTAGTATGCCTCTACTTGACTAGCTCATTGATCAAAGATGGTTAAGTTTCCTAGCCATAGACATGAGTTGTTATTTGATCAACGAGATCACATCATTAGGAGAATGATGTGATTGACTTGACCCATTTTGTTAGCTTAGCACTTGATCGTTTAAGTTTACTGCTATTGCTTTCTTCATGACTTATACATGTTCCTATGACTATGAGATTATGCAACTCCCGAATACCTGAGGAATACTTTGTGTTCTACCAAACGTCACAACGTAACTGGGTGATTATAAAGGTGCTCTACAGGTGTCTTCGATGGTGTTCGTGGAGTTGGCATAGATCAAGAATAGGATTTGTCACTCCGATTGTCGGAGAGGTATCTCTGGGCCCTCTCGGTGATGCACATCACTATAAGCCTTGCAAGCAATGTGACTAATGAGTTAGTTGCAGGATGTTGCATTACGGAACGAGTAAAGAGACTTGCCGGTAATGAGATTGAACTAGGTATTGAGATACCGACGATCGAATCTCGGGCAAGTAACATACCGATGACAAAGGGAACAACGTATGTTGTTATGTGGTTTGACCAATAAAGATCTTCGTAGAATATGTAGGAACCAATATGAGCATCCAGGTTCCGATATTGGTTATTGACCGGAGACATGTCTCGGTCATGTCTACATAGTTCTCGAACCCGTAGGGTCCGCACGCTTAAAGTTCTGTGACGATTGATATTATGAGTTTTTGTGTTTTGATGTACCGAAGGTAGTTCGGAGTCCCGGATATGATCATGGACATGACAAGGAGTCTTGAAATGTCCGAGGCATAAATATCGATATATTGGAAGGTTATATTCGGACACCGGATGAGTTTTGGGGGTTATCGGATAAATACCGGAGAACCGGGATGTTACCGGAACCTCTCGGGGGGTTATTGGGCCTTATGGGCCCAAGTGGAGGAAGAGGAGAGGCGGGCAGCTAGGGGCATGCGGCCCCCCTAGCCCAAACCGAATTGGACTAGGGGGCCGCCCCCTTTCCTTCTTCTTCTCCTCCCCTTCCTTCCCCTCTCCTACTAGGACTAGGAAAGAGGGGGGAATCCTACTTGGAGTAGGATTGCCCCCCTTGGGCGCGCCTCCTCCTCCTTGGCCGCCCCCTCCTCCTCTCCCTCCTTTATATACAGGGATGGGGGCACCCCTTGGAGACACAACAATTGATTTGTTGATCTCTTAGCCGTGTGCGGTGCCCCCCTCCATGATAATCCACCTCGGTTATATCGTAGCAGTGCTTAGTCGAAGCCCTGCGTCGGTAGCTTCATCAACATCGTCACCATGCCGTCCTGCTGACGAAATTCTTCCCCGAGCTCTACTGGATCGTGAGTTCGCCGGACGTCACCGAGCTGAACGTGTGCTGAACGCGGAGGTGCCGTACATTCGGTGCTGAGGATCGGTCAATCGTGAAGACGTACGACTACATCAACTGCGTTGTTATAACGCTTCTGCTTAATGGTCTACGAGGGTACGTGGACGACATTCTCCCCTCTCGTCGCTATGCATCACCATGATCTTGCGTGTGCGTAGGAAAATTTTGAAATTACTACGTTCCACAACAGTGGCATCCGAGCCAAGTTTATGCGTAGATGTTATATGCACGAGTAGAACACAAGTGAGTTGTGGGCGATACAAGTCATATTGTTTACCAGCATGTCATACTTTGGTTCGTCGGTATTGTTGGATGAAGCGGCCCGGACCGACATTACGCATACGCTTACGTGAGACTGGTTCTACCGACGTGCTTTGCACATAGGTGGCTGGCGGGTGTCAGTTTCTTCAACTTTAGTTGAACCGAGTGTGGCTACGCCTGGTCCTTGAGAAGGTTAAAACAACACTAACTTTACGAACTATCGTTGTGGTTTTGAGGCGTAGGTAAGAACTGTTCTTGCTCAGCCCGTAGCAGCCACGTAAAACTTGCAACAACAAAGTAGAGGATGTCTAACTTGTTTTTGCAGGGCATGTTCTGATGTGATATGGTCAAGACATGATGCTATATTTATTGTATGAGATGATCATGTTTTGTAACAGAGCTATCGTCAACTGGCAGGAGCCATATTGTTGTCGCTTTATTGTATGCAATGCAATCGCCTTGTAATTGTTTTACTTTATCACTAAGCGGTAGCGATAGTCGTAGAAGCAATAGTTGGCGAGACGACAATGATGCTGCGATGGAGATCAAGGTGTCGCGCCAGTGACGATGGTGATCATGACGGTGCTTTGGAGATGGAGATCAAAGGCACAAGATGACGATGACCATATCATATCACTTATATTGATTGCATGTGATGTTTATCCTTTATGCATCTTATTCTGCTTTGTTTGACGGTAGCATTATAAGATGATCTCTCACTAAATTTCAAGGTAGAAGTGTTCTCCCTAAGTATGCACCGTTGCCAAAATTCATCGTGCCGAGACACCACGTGATGATCGGGTGTGATAAGCTCAACGTTCATCTACAACGGGTGTAAGACAGTTTTACACACGCAGAATACTCGGGTTAAACTTGACGAGCCTAGCATATGCAGATATGGCCTCGGAACACTGAGACCGAAAGGTCGAGCGTGAATCATATAGTAGATATGATCAACATAGTGATGTTCACCATTGAAAACTACTCCATTTCACGTGATGATCGGTTATGGTTTAGTTGATATGGATCACGTGATCACTTAGATGATTAGAGGGATGTCTATCTAAGTGGGAGTTCTTAAGTAATATGATTAATTGAACTTAAATTTATCATGAACTTAGTACCTGATAGTATTTTCCTTGTCTATGTTATTGTAGATAGATGGCCCGTGCTATTGTTCCATTGAATTTTAATGCGTTCCTTGAGAAAGCAAAGTTGAAAGATGATGGTAGCAATTACACAGACTGGGTCCGTAACATGAGGATTATCCTCATTGCTGCACAGAAGAATTACGTCCTAGAAGCACCGCTAGGTGCCAAACCCGCTGCAGGAGCAACACCAGATGTTATGAACGTCTGGCAGAGCAAAGCTGATGACTACTCAATAGTTCAGTGTGCCATGCTTTACGGCTTAGAACTGGGACTTCAACGACGTTTTGAACGTCATGGAGCATATGAGATGTTCTAGGAGTTGAAGTTAATATTTCAAGCAAATGCTCGGATTGAGAGATATGAAGTCTCCAATAAGTTCTATAGCTGCAAGATGGAGGAGAATAGTTCTGTCAGTGAACATATACTCAGAATGTCTGGGTACCATAATCACTTGACTCAACTGCGAGTTGATCTTCCAATTGATAGTATCATTGACAGAGTTCTTCAATCACTGCCACCAAGCTACAAGAGCTTCGTGATGAACTATAATATGCAAGGGATGGATAAGACGATTCCCGAGCTCTTCGCAATGCTAAAGGCTGCGGAGGTAGAAATCAAGGAGGAGCATCAAATATTGATGGTCAAATAGACCACTAGTTTCAAGAAAAAGGGTAAAGGGAAGAAGAAAGGGAACTTCAAGAAGAACGACAAACAAGTTGCTGCTCAAGAGAAGAAACCCAAGTCTGGACCTAAGCCCGAGACTGAGTGCTTCTACTGGAAAGGGACTGGTCACTAGAAGCGGAACTGCCCCAAGTATTTGGCGGATAAGAAGGATGGAAAGGTGAACAAAGGTATATGTGATATACATGTTATTGATGTGTACCTTACTAGAGCTCGTAGTAGCACCTGGGTATTTGATACTGGTTCTGTTGCTAATATTTGCAACTCGAAACAGGGACTACGGATTAAGCGAAGACTGGCTAAGGACAAGGTGATGATGCGTATGGGAAATGGTTCCAAAGTCGATGTGATCGCCGTCGGCACGCTACCTCTACATCTACCTTTGGGATTAGTTTTAGACCTAAATAATTGTTATTTGGTGCCAGCGTTAAGCATGAACATTATATCTGGATCTTGTTTGATGCGAGACGGTTATTCATTTAAATCTAAGAATAATGGTTGTTCTATTTATATGAGTAATATCTTTTACGGTCATGCACCCTTGAAGAGTGGTCTATTTGTGTTGAATCTCGATAGTAGTGATACACATATTCATAATGTTAAATCCAAAGGATGCAGAGTTGATAATGATAGTGCAAATTATTTGTGGCACTGCCGTTTGGGTCATATTGGTGTAAAGCGCATGAAGAAATTCCATACTGATGGACTTCTGGAATCACTTGATTATGAATCAGTTGGTACTTGTGAACCATGCCTCATGGGCAAGATGACTAAAACGCCGTTCTCCGGAACAATGGAGCGAGCAACAGACTTGTTGGAAATCATACATACTGATGTATGTGGTCCGATAAATATTGATGCTCGCGGCGGGTATCGTTATTTTCTCACCTTCACAGATGATTTGAGCAGATATGGGTATATCTACTTAATGAAACATAAGTCTGAAACATTTGAAAAGTTCAAAGAATTTCAGAGTGAAGTGGAAAATCATCGTAACAAGAAAATAAAGTTTCTATGATCCGATCGTGGAGGAGAATATTTGAGTTATGAGTTTGGTCTACATTTGAAATATTGTGGAATAGTTTCGCAACTCACACCACCCGGAACACCACAGCATAATGGTGTGTCCGAACGTCGTAATCGTACTTTACTAGATATGGTGCGATCTATGATGTCTCTTACTGATTTACCGCTATCGTTTTGGGGTTATGCTTTAGAGACAACTACATTCACGTTAAATAGGGCACCATCGAAATCCGTTGAGACGACGCCTTATGAACTATGGTTTGGCAAGAAACCAAAGATGTCATTTCTTAAAGTTTGGGGCTGCGATGCTTATGTGAAAAAGCTTCAACCTGATAAGCTCGAACCCAAATCGGAGAAATGTGTCTTCATAGGATACCCAAAGGAGACTCTTGGGTACACCTTCTATCACAGATCCGAAGGCAAGACATTTGTTGCTAAGAATGGATCCTTTCTAGAGAAGGAGTTTCTCTCGAAAGAAGTGAGTGGGAGGAAAGTAGAACTTGATGAGGTAACTGTACCTGCTCCCTTATTGGAGAGTAGTTCATCACAGAAACCGGTTCCCGTGACACCTACACCAATTAGTGAGGAAGCTAATGATGATGATCATGAAACTTTAGATCAAGTTACTACTGAACCTCGTAGGTCAACCAGAGTAAGATCCACGCTAAAGTGGTACGGTAATCCTATTCTGGAGGTCATGTTACTTGACCATGACGAGCCTACGAACTATGAGGAACCGATGATGAGCCCAGATTCCGCAAAATGGCATGAAGTGAGATGGGATCCATGTATGAGAACAAAGTGTGGACTTTGGTTAAGTTGCCCGATGATTGGCAAGCCATCGAGAATAAATAGATCTTCAAGAAGAAGACTGACACTGACGGTAACGTTACTGTCTACAGAGCTCGACTTGTTGCGAAAGGTTTTCGACAAGTTCAAGGAGTTGACTACGATGAGACCTTCTCACCCGTAGCGATGCTTAAGTCCGTCCGAATCATGTTAGCAATTGCCGCATTTTATGATTATGAAATTTGGCAAATGGATGTAAAGACTGCATTCCTGCATGGTTTTCTGGAAGAAGAGTTTTATATGATGCAACCTGAAGGTTTTATCGATCCAAAGGATACTAACAAAGTGTGCAAGCTCCAGCGATCCATTTATGGACTGGTGCAAGCCTCTCGAAGTTGGAATAAACGTTTTGATAGTGTGATCAAAGCATATGGTTTTATACAGACTTTTGGAGAAGCCTGTATTTACAAGAAAGTGAGTGGGAGCTATGTAGAATTTCTAATATTACATGTGGATGACATATTGTTGATTGGAAATGATATAGAATTTCTGGATAGCATAAAAGGATACTTGAATAAGAGTTTTTCAATGAAAGACCTCGGTGAAGCTGCTTATATATTGGGCATCAAGATTTATAGAGATAGATCAAGACACTTAATTGGACTTTCACAAAGCACATACCTTGATAAAGTTTTGAAGAAGTTCAAAATGGATCAAGCTAAGAAAGGGTTCTTGCCTGTGTTACAAGGTGTGAAGTTGAGTAAGACTCAATGCCCGACCACTGCAGAAGATAGAGAGAAAATGAAAAGTGTTCCCTATGCTTCAGCCATAGGCTCTATCATGTATGCAATGCTGTATACCAGACCTGATGTGTGCCTTGCTATTAGTTTAGCAGGGAGGTACCAAAGTAATCCAAGAGTGGATCACCGGACAGCGGTCAAGAACATCTTGAAATACCTGAAAAGGACTAAGGATATGTTTCTTGTTTATGGAGGTGACAAAGAGCTCGTCGTAAATGGTTACATCGATGCAAGCTTTGACACTGATCCGGACGATTCGAAATCGCAAACCGGATACGTGTTTATTTTGAACGGTGGAGCTGTCAGTTGGAGCAGATCTAAACAAAGCGTCGTGGCGGGATCTACGTGTGAAGCGGAGTACATAGCTGCTTCGGAAGCAACAAATGAAGGAGTCTGGATGAAGGAGTTCATATCCGATCTAGGTGTCATACCTAGTGCATCGGGTCCAATGAAAATCTTTTGTGACAGTACTGGTGCAATTGCCTTGGCAAAGGAATCCAGATTTCACAAGAGAATCAAGCACATCAAGAGACGCTTCAATTCCATCCGAGATCAAGTCCAGGTGGGAGACATAGAGATATGCAAGATACATACGGATCTGAATGTTGCAGACCCGCTGACTAAGCCTCTTCCACGAGCAAAACATGATCAACACCAAGACTCCATGGGTGTTGGAATCATTACTGTGTAATCTAGATTATTGACTCTAGTGCAAGTGGGAGACTGAAGGAAATATGCCCTAGAGGCAATAATAAAGTTATTATTTATTTCCTTATTTCATGATAAATGTTTATTATTCATGCTAGAACTGTATTAACCGGAAACATAATACATGTGTGAATACATAGACAAACATAGTGTCACTAGTATGCCTCTACTTGACTAGCTCATTGATCGAAGATGGTTAAGTTTCCTAGCCATAGACATGAGTTGTTATTTGATCAACAGGATCACATCATTAGGAAAATGATGTGATTGACTTGACCCATTTCGTTAGCTTAACACTTGATCGTTTAAGTTTACTGCTATTGCTTTCTTCATGACTTATACATGTTCCTATGACTATGAGATTATGCAACTCCCGAATACCGGAGGAACACTTTGTGTGCTACCAAACGTCACAACGTAACTGGGTGATTATAAATGTGCTCTACAGGTGCCTCTGATGGTGTTCATGGAGTTGGCATAGATCAAGAATAGGATTTGTCACTCCGATTGTCGGAGAGGTATCTCTGGGCCCTCTCGGTAATGCATATCACTATAAGCCTTGCAAGCAATTTGACTAATGAGTTAGTTGCGGGATGTTGGATTACAGAATGAGTAAAGAGACTTGCCGGTAACGAGATTGAACAAGGTATTGAGATACCGACGGTCGAATCTCGGGCAAGTAACATACCGATGATAAGGGGAACAACGTATGTTGTTATGCGGTTTGACCGATAAAGATCTTTGTAGAATATGTAGGAACCAATATGAGCATCCAGGTTCCGCTATTGGTTATTGACCAGAGACGTGTCTCGGTCATGTCTACATAGTTCTCGAACCCGTAGGGTCCGCATGCTTAAAGTTCTGTGACGATCGGTATTATGAGTTTTTGTGTTTTCATGTACCGAAGGTAGTTCGAAGTCCCAGATATGATCACGGACATGACGAGGAATCTCGAAATGGTTGAGACATAAAGATCGATATATTGGAAGGTTATATTCGGACACTGGATGAGTTCCGGGGGTTATCGGATAAATACCGGAGAACCGGGAGGTCACCGGAACCTCCCGGAGGGTGTATTGGGCCTTATGGGCCCAAGTGGAGGAAGAGGAGAGGCGGGCAGCTAGGGGCGCGCGGCCCCCCTAGCCCAAACCGAATTGGACTAGGGGGCCGGCCCCCTTTCCTTCTTCTTCTCCTCCCCTTCCTTCCCCTCTCCTACTAGGACTAGGAAAGAGGGGGGAATCCTACGTGGAGTATGATTGCCCCCGACGTCTCCAACGTATCTATAATCTTTGATTGCTCCATGCTATTATATTGTTTGTTTTGGATGTTAATGGGCTTTATTTTACACTTTTATATCATTTTTGGGACTAACCTACTAACCGGAGGCCCAGCCCAAATTGTTGTTTTTTGCCTATTTTAGGGTTTCGAAGAAAAGGAATATCAAACGGAGTCCAAACGGAATGAAACCTTCGGGAACATGATTTTCTCAATAGACGTGATCGAGGAGACTTGGAGTGGGCGTCAAGAAACGATCGAGGAGGACACGAGGCAGGGGGCGCGCCCTCCACCCTCGTGGGCCCCTCGTTGCTCCACCGACGTACTTCTTCCTCCTATATATATCCACGTACCCCCCAAACATCCAGGAGCACCACGAAAACCTAATTCCACCACCGTAACCTTCTGTACCCGAGAGATCCCATCTTGGGCCTTTTCCGGAGCTCCGCCGGAGGGGGCATTGATCACGGAGGGCCTCTACATCAACTCCACGGCCTCTCCGATGATGTGTGAGTAGTTTACTTCAGACCTACGGGTCCATAGTTATTAGCTAGATGGCTTCTTCTCTCTCTTTGGATCTCAATACAAAGTTCTCCTCGATCTTCTTGGAGGTCTATTCGATGTAATCTTCTTTCGCGGTGTGTTTGTCGAGATCCGATGAATTGTGGGTTTATGATCAAGTTTATCTATGAACAATATTTGAATCTCCTCTGAATTCTTTTATGTATGATTGGTTTATCTTTGCAAGTCTATTCGAATTATCAGTTTGGTTTGGCCTACTAGATTGATCTTTCTTGCAATGGGAGAAGTGCTTAGCTTTGGATTCAATCTTGCGGTGCTCGATCCCAGTGACAGAGAGGGAAATGACACATATTGTATTGTTGCCATCGAGGATAAAAAGATGGGATTTATATCATATTGCATGAGTTTATCCCTCTACATCATGTCATCTTACTTAAATCATTACTATGTTCTTATGAACTTAATACTCTAGATGCATGCTGGATAGCGGTCGATGTGTGGAGTAATAGTAGTAGATGCAGAATCATTTCGGTCTACTTGTCACGGACGTGATGCCTATATACATGATCATACCTAGATATTCTCGTAACTATGCTCAATTCTATCAATTGCTCAACAGTAATTCGTTTACCCACCATAATACTTATGCTCTTGAGAGAAGCCACTAGTGAAACCTATGGCCCCCGGGTCTATCTTCCATCATATTAATCTTCCAACACTTAGTTATTTCTATTGCCGTTTATTTTACTTTGCATCTTTATTTCTCTTTATCATAAAATACCAAAAATATTATCTTATCATATCTATCAGATCTCACTCTCGTAAGTGACCGTGAAGGGATTGACAACCCCTTTATCGCGTTGGTTGCGAGGTTCTTATTTGTTTGTGTAGGTGCGTGGGACTCGAGTGTGATCTCCTACTAGGTTGATACCTTGGTTATCAAAAACTGAGGGAAATACTTACGCTACTTTACTGCATCACCCTTTCCTCTTCAAGGGAAAACCAATGCAGTGCTCAAGAGGTAGAAAGAAGGATTTCTGGCGCCGTTGCCGGGGATATTCGCGCCAAGTCAAGTCAAGATTTGACTCCCAACAACGAGCCATCTCTGGCACCGTTGCTGGAGTCTACGCACAAGTCAAGACATACCAAGTACCCATCACAAACTCTTATCCCTCGCATTACATTATTTGCCATTTGCCTCTCATTTTCTTCTCCCCCACTTCACCCTTGCCGTTTTATTCGCCCTCTATTTTCCGCTCACCTTTCTTTGGCCATGTCGGAATAAAAAAGGGTTGGGGGTTCTCTCCCGAGTTTTAGTACTTTGGACAATCCTTCTATTCTCTCTAAACTCATAAATAATGATGCTATGGAAAGTCCTACCGGAGTTATCAATGAGAATCTTAATAATTTTGATGAAGATGATTCCGGAATTTTTCATTATTTACTCGATGAATCTTTGAAAGATGCTTGGGATAGACTATTAAGGATCCGGGCCAGCTATGTGCCCCAATACCAAATTGAAATTTACTTAAAGAGCTTTTATGTTGCCCTACCTTCTTCGTTTAAGCATGTCTTAGATTCTATATTTGAAGAAGGTTTTCTTGAAGGGGATGCTGTAGATACTTATGAAAATATTAAAATCATATTTGGGCACCCCATGAATGAGAAGGTTGAATCCACATCTCTTTTGCTCTCCTACCAAAACGAATCTATCAAAGAGATGCAAATTTCTGTAAAATGCTTAATATTTCTTCTACCATTAATTGACATGTGCTTTATCAAAATAGAAATATTAATTCCATAGATAATAAGTTTGCTCTTTTCTTCCCTAAAACCAAAGATGGCAATACCTAGATCTATCCTTGCTTTTATGCCTAGCTAGGGGCGTTAAACGATAGCGCTTGTTGGGAGGCAACCCATTTTTTTTATTCCTTGATTTTTGCTCCTGTTTAGTGATAAATAATTTATCTAGCCTCTATTTTGGTTGTGTTTTTTGTGTTTAATTAGTGTTTGTGCCAAGTAGAACCGTTGGGAAGACTTGGGGAAAGTCTTTTTGATCTTGCTGTAAAAACAGAAACTTTAGCGCTCACGAGAATTGCTGTAATTTTTATTTGGAAAGCGATATTTAGTTAATTCTTTTTGAAGATGATTAATAGATAAATTACTCACGTCCAGCAATTTATTTTAGAATTTTTGGGGTTCCAGAAGTTGCGTTAGCTACAGATTACTACAGACTGTTCTGTTTTTGACAGATTCTGTTTTTCATGTGTTGTTTGCTTATTTTGATGAATCTATGGCTAGTAAAAGAGTTTATAAACCATAGAGAAGTTGGAATACAGTAGGTTTAACACCTATATAAATAAAGAATGAGTTCATTACAGTACCTTGAAGTGGTGTTTTGTTTTCTTTCGCTAACGGAGCTCACGAGATTTTCTATTTAAGTTTTGTGTTGTGAAGTTTTCAAGTTTTGGGTAAAATTTTGATGGATTATGGAACAAGGAGTGGCAAGATCCTAAGCTTGGGGATGCACATGGCACCCCAAGGTAAAATTCAAGGACACCAAAAAGCCTAAGCTTGGGGATGCCCCGGAAGGCATCCCCTCTTTCGTCTTTGTCCATCGGTAACTTTACTAGGAGCTATATTTTTATTCACCACATGATATGCGTTTTGCTTGGAGCGTCTTGTATGATTTGAGTCTTTGCTTTTTAGTTTACCATAATCATCCTTGCTGTACACACCTTTTGAGAGAGACTCACATGATTTGAAATTTATTAGAATACTCTATGTGCTTCACTTATATCTTTTGAGCTATATAGTTTTTGCTCTAGTGCTTCACTTATACTCCCTCCGTTCCGAATTACTTGTCGCCGGTATAGATGTATCTAGATGTATTTTAGTTCTAGATACATCCATTTTTGCGATAAGTAATTTGGAACGGAGGGAGTATCTTTTAGAGCACGACAGTGGTTTTATTCTATAGAAATAATTGATCTCTCATGCTTCACTTATATTATTTTGAGAGTCCTTTAGAACAACATGGAAATTTGCTTTTAGGCATAACAAAAACTTTCATATAAGTGCATTGAATACTAAGAGAAGTTTGATACTTGATGATTGTTTTGAGATATGGAGACAATGATATCAAAGTTGTACTAGTTGAGTAGTTGTGAATTTGAGAAATACTTGTGTTGAAGTTTGCAAGTCCCGTAGCATGCACGTATGGTAAACGTTGTGTAACAAATTTGAAACATGAGGTGTTATTTGATTGCTTTCCTTATGAGTGGCGGTCGGGGACGAGCGATGGTCTTTTCCTACCAATCTATCCCCCTAGGAGCATGCACGTAATACTTGGTTTTTGATGACTTGTAGATTTTTGCAATAAGTATGTGAGTTCTTTATGACTAATGTTGAGTCCATGGATTATACACACTTTCACCCTTCCATCATTGCTAGCCTCTTCGGTACCGTGCATTGCCCTTTCTCACCTTGAGAGTTGGTGCAAACTCGCCGGTGCATCCAAATCCCATGATATGATACGCTCTATCACACATAAACCTCCTTATATCTTCCTCAAAACATCCACCATACCTACCTATTATGGCATTTCCATAGCCATTCCGAGATATATTGCCATGCAACTTTCCACCGTTCCATTTATTATGACACGCATCATCATTGTCACATTGCCTTGCATGATCATGTAGTTGACATCGTATTTGTGGCAAAGCCACCGTTCATAATTTTTTCATACATGTCACTCATGAGTCATTGCACATCCCAGTACACCGCCGGAGGCATTCATATAGAGTCATATCTTGTTCTAGTATCGAGTTGTAATCATTGAGTTGTAAATAAATAGAAGTGTGATGATCATCATTAATAGAGCATTATCCCCCAAAAAAGAGAAAGGCCAAAAAAAGAGAGAAGGCCCAAAAAAAGGGACAATGCTACTATCCTTTTCCACACTTGTGCTTCAAAGTAGCACCATGATCTTTATAATAGAGAGTCTCTTGTTTTGTCATTTTCATATACTAGTGGGAACTTTTCATTATAGAACTTGGCTTGTATATTCCAACAATGGGCCTCCTCAAGTGCCCTAGGTCTTCGTGAGCAAGCAAGTTGGATGCACACCCACTTAGTTTCTTTTGTTGAGCTTTCATACATTTATAGCTCTAGTGCATCCGTTGCATGGTAATCCCTACTCCTTGCATTGACATCAATTGATGGGCATCTCCCTAGCCCATTGATTAGCCGCGTCGATGTGAGACTTTCTCCTTTTTTTGTCTTCTCCACATAACCCCCTTCATATTCTATTCCACCCATAGTGCTATATCCATGGCTCATGCTCATGTATTGCGTGAAAGTTGAAAAAAGTTTGAGATTACTAAAGTGTGAAACAATTGCTTGGCTTGTCATCGGGGTTGTGCATGATGTGAGCATTCTTGTGTGATGAAAATGGAGCATGGCCAAACTATATGATTTTGTAGGGATGAACTTTCTTTGGCCATGTTATTTTGAGAAGGCATGGTTGCTTAGTTAGTGTGCTTGAAGTATTATTATTTTTATGTCAATATTAAACTTTTATCTTGAATATTTCGGATCTGAACATTCAAACCACAATAAAGAAAAATTACATTGAGAAATATGTTAGAAAGCATTCCACATCAAAAATTCTTTTTTTATCATTTACCTACTCGAGGACGAGCAGGAATTAAGCTTGGGGATGCTTGATACATCTCCAACGTATCTATAATTTTTGATTGCTTCATGCTATTATATTATCTATTTTGGATGTTAATGGGCTTTATTTTACACTTTTATATCATTTTTGGGACTAACCTACTAACCGGAGGCCCGACCCAAATTGTTATTTTTTTGCCTATTTTAGGGTTTCGAAGAAAAGGAATATCAAACGGAGTCCAAACGGAATGAAACCTTCGGGAACGTGATTTTCTCAACAAATGTGATCCAGGAGACTTGGAGTGGGCGTCAAGAAATGATCAAGGAGGGCACGAGGCAGGGGGCGCGCCTACCCCCTAGGCGCGCCCTCCACCCTCGTGGGCTGATGTCTACTACACAACCTTCTTCTTGTAGACGTTGTTGGGCCTCCAAGTGCAGAGGTTTGTAGGACAGTAGCAAATTTCCCTCAAGTGGATGACCTAAGGTTTATCAATCCGTAGGAGGCGTATGATGAAGATGGTCTCTCTCAAGCAACCCTGCAACCAAATAACAAAGAGTCTCTTGTGTCCCCAACACACCCAATACAATGGTAAATTGTATAGGTGCACTAGTTCGGCGAAGAGATGGTGATACAAGTGGTATATGGATGGTAGATATAGGTTTTTGTAATCTGAAAATATAAAAACAACAAGGTAACTAATGATAAAAGTGAGCGTAAATGGTATTGCAATGCTAGGAAACAAGGCCTAGGGTTCATACTTTCACCAGTGCAAGTTCTCTCAACAATAATAACATAATTGGATCATACAAATATCCCTCAACATGCAACAAAGAGTCACTCCAAAGTCACTAATAGCGGAGAACAAACGAAGAGATCATGGTAGGGTACGAAACCACCTCAAAGTTATTCTTTCTGATCGATCTATTCAAGAGTCCGTAGTAAAATAACATAAAGCTATTCTTTCCGTTCAATCTATCCTAGAGTTCATACTAGAATAACACCTTAAGACACAAATCAATCAAAACCCTAATGTCAGCTAGATACTCCAATGTCACCTCAAGTATCTGTGGGTATGATTATACGATATGCATCACACAATCTCAGATTCATCTATTCAAAACAACACAAAGTACTTCAAAGAGTGCCCCAAAGTTTCTATCGGAGAGTCAAGACGAAAACATGTGCCAACCCCTATGCATAGGTTCATGGGCGGAAGCCGCAAGTTGATCACCAAAACATACATCAAGTGGATCAATAGAATAACCCATTGTCACCACAGTTATCCCATGCAAGACATACATCAAGTGTTCTCAAATCCTTAAAGACTCAATCCGATAAGATAACTTCAAAGGGAAAACTCAATCCATTACAAGAGAGTAGAGGGGCATAAACATCATAAGATCCAACTAATAGAAAAGCTCGCAATACATCAAGATCGTACCACCTCAAGAACACGAGAGAGAGAGAGAGAGAGAGAGATCAAACACATAGCTACTGGTACATACCCTCAGCCCCGAGGGAGAACTACTCCCTCCTCATCATGGAGAACACCGGGATGATGAAGATGGCCACCGGAGAGGGATTTCCCCCTTCGGCAGGGTGCCGGAATGGGTCTAGATTGGTTTTCGGTGGCTACGGAGGCTTCTAGCGGCGGAACTCCCGATCTATTCTGCTCCCCGATGGTTTTAGGGTATAATGGTATATATAGGAGGAAGAAGTACGTCGGTGGACCTCCGGGCTGTGCACGAGGCAGGGGGTGCACCCAAGGGGGGGTGGGGGGGGGGGCGCCCCCCACCCTCGTGGGAAGCCCGGGACTCTCCTAGTCCAACTCCGATACTCTGGGCTTCTTCTGGTCCAAAAATAAGTTCCGTGAAGTTTCAGGTCAATTGGACTCCGTTTGATTTTCCTTTTCTGCGATACTCTAAAACAAGGAAAAAAACAGAAAACTGGCACTGGGCTCTGGGTTAATAGGTTAGTCCCAAAAATAATATAAAAGTGTATAACAAAGCCCATAAACATCCAAAACAGATAATATAATAGCATGGAACAATAAAAAAATTATAGATATGTCGGAGACGTATCAGCATCCCCAAGCTTAATTCCTGCTCGTCCTCGAGTAGGTAAATGATAAAAACAGAATTTTTGATGTGGAATGCTACCTAACATATTTCTCTAAGTAATTCTCTTCATTTTGGCATGAATGTTCAGATCCATAAGATTCAAGACAAAGTTTAATATTGACATAAAATAATAATACTTCAAGCATACTAAGTAAGCAATTATGTCTTCTCAAAATAACATGGCCAAAGAAAGTTCATCCCTACAAAATCATATAGTTTGGTCATGCTCCATTTTCGTCAGACAAGAATGCTCTCATCATGCACAACCCCGATGACAAGCCAAGCAATTGTTTCATACTTTAGTAATCTCAAACTTTTTTCAATCTTCACGCAACACATGAGCGTGAGCCATGGATATAGCACTATGGGTGGAATAGAATATAATGATGGGGGTTATGTGGAGAAGACAAATAAGGGAAAAAGTCTCACATCAACGAGGCTAATCAATGAGCTATGGAGATGCCAATCAATTGATGTTAATGCAAGGAGTAGGGATTGCCATGCAACAGATGCACTAGAGCTATAAGTATATGAAAGCTCAAAAAGAAACTAAGTGGGTGTGCATCCAACTTGCTTGCTCACGAACACCTAGGGCATTTTGAGGAAGCCCATCTTTGGAATATACAAGCCAAGTTCTATAATGAAAGATTCCCACTAGTATATGAAAGTGACAACATAGGAGACTCTTTATCATGAAGATTATGGTGCTACTTTGAAGCACAAGTGTGGTAAAAGGATAGTAGCATTGTCCCTTCTCTCTTTTTCTCTCATTTATTATTATTATTATTATTATTATTATTATTATTATTATTATTATTATTATTATTATTATTTTATTTGGGCCTTCTCTTTTTTATGACATTTCTCTCTTTTTTTCCTCACTTGGGACAATGCTCTAATAATGATGATCACCACACTTTTAGTTACTTACAACTCAAGAATTACAACTCGATACTTAGAAGAAGATATGACTCTATATGAATGCCTCCGGCGGTGTACCGGGATTGCGATGAATCAAGTGTGACATGTATGAAAAATTATGAACGGTGGCTTTGCCACAAATACGATGTCAACTACATGATCATGCAAAGCAATATGACAATGATGATGCGTGTCATAATAAACAAAACGGTGGAAAGTTGCATGGCAATATATCTCAGAATGGCTATGGAAATGCCATAATAGGTAGGTATGGTGGCTGTTTTGAGGAAGATATAAGGAGGTTTATGTGTGAAAGAGCGTATCATATCACGGGGTTTGGATGCACCGGCGAAGTTTGCACCAACTCTTAATGTGAGAAAGGGCAATGCACGGTACCGAAGAGGCTAGCAATGATGGAAGGGTAAGAGTGCGTATAATCCATGGACTCAACATTAGTCATAAAGAACTCACATACTTATTGCAAAAATCTACAAGTCATCAAAAACCAAGCATTACGCGCATGCTCCTAGGGGGATAGATTGGTAGGAAAAGACCATCGCTCGTCCCCGACCGCCACTCATAAGGAAGACAATCAAATAAAACCTCATGTTTCAAATTTGTTACACAACGTTTACCATATGTGCATGCTACGGGACTTGCAAACTTCAACACAAGTATTCCTCAAATTCACAACTACCCAACTAGCACAACTTTGATATCACTATCTCCATATATCAAAACAATCATCAAGTATCAAACTTCTCTTAGTATTCAACGCTCTTATATGAAAGTTTTTATTATATCCCTCTTGGATGCCCATCATATTAGGACTAAATTCATAACCAAAGCAAATTACCATGCTGTTTAGGACTCTCAAAATAATATAAGTGAAGCATGAGAGTTCAACAATTTCTATAAAATAAAACCACCACTGTGCTCTAAAAGATATAAGTGAAACACTAGGGCAAATGACAAACTACTCCGAAAGATGTAAGTGAAGATCAATGAGTAGTCGAATAATTATGCAACTATGTGAAGACTCTCTAACGTTTAAGAATTTCAGATCTTGGTATTTTATTAAAACAGCAAGCAAAACAAAATAAAATAAAATGACGCTCCAAGCAAAACACATATCATGTGGCGAATAAAAATATAGCTCCAAGTAAAGTTACCGATGAACGAAGACGAAAGAGGGGATTCCTTCCGGGGCATCCCCAAGCTTAGGCTCTTGGTTGTCCTTGAATATTACCTTGGTGTGACTTGGGCATCCCCAAGCTTAGTCTCTTGCCACTCCTTGTTCCATAGTCCATCGAATCTTTACCCAAAACTTGAAAACTTCACAACACAAAACTTAACAGAAAACTCGTAAGCTCCGTCGGCGAAAGAAAACAAAACACCACTTCAAGGTACTGTAATGAACTCATTCTTTATTTATATTGGTGTTAAACCTACTGTATTCCAACTTCTCTATGGTTTATAAACTATTTTACTAGCCATAGATTCATCAAAATAAGCAAACAACACATAGAAAACAGAATCTGTCAAAAACAGAACAGTCTGTAGTAATCTGTAACTAATGCAAACTTCTGGAACCCCAAAAATTCTAAAATAAATTGCTGAACGTGAGGAATTTATCTATTAATCTTCTGAAAAAATAATTAACTAAATATCACTCTCCAATAAAAAATGGTAGCAATTCTCGTGAGTGCTAAAGTTTCTGTTTTTTACAGCATGATCGCAAAGACTTTCCCCAAGTCTTCCCAATGGTTCTACTTGGCACAAACACTAATTAAAACATAAAAACTCAATAATTACAGAGGCTAGATAAATTATTTATTACTAAACAGGAGCAAAAAGCAGGGGACAAAAATAAATTTGGGTTGCCTCCCAACAAGCGCTATCGTTTAACGCCCCTAGCTAGGCATGATGATTTCAATGATACTCACATAAAAGATAAGAATTGAAACATAAAGAGAGCATCATGAAGAATACGACTAGCACATTTAAGTCTAACCCACTTCCTATGCATAGGGATTTTTTGAGCAAACAACTTGTGGGAACAAGAATCAACTTGCATAGGAAGGTAAAACAAGCATAACTTCACAACTTTAAGCACATAAAGAGGAAACTTGATATTATTGCAGTTCATACAAGCATATGTTCCTCCCTCATAATAATTTTCAGTAGCATCATGAATGGATTCAACAATGTAACTATCACATAAAGCATTCTTTTCATGATCTACAAACATATAAATTTTATTACTCTCCACATAAGCGAATTTCTTCTCATGAATAGTAGTGGGAGCAAACTCAACAAAATAACTATCATGGGATTGAAAATTGAAATCAAGATGACAAGTTTAATTGTTATCATTATTCTTTAAAGCATACGTGTCATCACAATAATCATCATAGATAGAAGGCATGATTTCATCATAATAAATTTGCACATCAAAACTTGGGAGACTACAAATATCATCTTCATTAAACATAGCTTCCCCAAGCTTGTGGCTTTGCATATCATTAGCATCATAGATATTAAGAGAATTCATACTAACAACATTGCAATCATGCTCATCATTCAAATATTTAGTGCCAAACATTTTCATGCATTCTTCTTCTAACACTTCGGCACAATTTTCCTTTCCATCATACTCACGAAAGATATTAAAAAGATGAAGTGTATGAGGCAAACTCAATTCCATTTTTTGTAGTTTTCTTTTATAAACTAAACTAGTGCTAAAACAAGAAACAAAAAGATTCGATTGCAAGATCTAAAGATATACCTTCAAGCGCTAACCTGCCCGGCAACGGCACCAGAAAAGAGCTTGATGTCTACTACACAACCTTCTTCTTGTAGACGTTGTTGGGCCTCCAAGTGCAGAGGTTTGTAGGACAGTAGTAAATTTCCCTCAAGTGGATGGCCTAAGGTTTATCAATCCGTAGGAGGCGTAGGATGAAGATGGTCTCTCTCTCAAGCAACCCTACAACCAAATAACAAAGAGTCTCTTGTGTCCCCAACACACCCAATACAATGTTAAATTGTATAGGTGCACTAGTTCGACGAAGAGATGGTGATACAGGTGGTATATGGATGGTAAATATAGGTTTTTGTAATCTGAAAATATAAAAACAGCAAGGTAACTAATGATAAAAGTGAGCGTGAACGGTATTGCAATGCTAGGAAACAAGGCCTAGGGTTCATACTTTCACTAGTGCAAGTTCTCTCAACAATAATAACATAATTGGATCATATAAATATACCTTAACATGCAACAAAGAGTCACTCCAAAGTCACTAATAGCGGAGAACAAACGAAGAGATTATGGTAGGGTACGAAACCACCTCAAAGTTATTCTTTATGATCGATCTATTCAAGACTCCATAGTAAAATAACATGAAGCTATTCTTTCCATTCAATCTATCCTAGAGTTCGTACTAGAATAACACCTTAAGACACAAATCAATCAAAACCCTAATGTCACCTAGATACTCCAATGTCACATCAAGTATCTGTGGGTATGATTATACGATATGCATCACACAATCTCAGATTCATCTATTCAAACCAACACAAAGTACTTCAAAGAGTGCCCCAAAGTTTCTACCAGAGAGTCAAGACGAAAACGTGTGCCAACCCCTATGCATAGGTTCATGGGCGGACCCGCAAGTTGATCACCAAAACATACATCAAGTGGATCAATAGAATAACCCATTGTCACCACGGTTATCCCACGCAAGACATACATCAAGTGTTCTCAAATCCTTAAAGACTCAATCCGATAAGATAACTTCAAAGGGAAAACTCAATCCATTACAAGAGAGTAGAGGGGGAGAAACATCATAAGATCCAACTATAATAGCAAAGCTTGCGATACATCAAGATCGTACCACCTCAAGAACATGAGAGAGAGAGATCAAACACATAGCTACTGGTACATACCCTCAGCCCCGAGGGAGAAGTACTCCCTCCTCGTCATGGAGAACACCGGGATGATGAAGATGGCCACCGGAGAGGGATTTCCCCCTCCGGCAGGGTGCCGAAACGGGTCTAGCTTGGTTTTCGGTGGCTACGAAGGCTTCTGGCGGCGGAACTCCCGATCTATTATGCTCCCTGATGGTTTTAGGGTATAATGGTATATATAGGAGGAAGAAGTACGTCGATGGACCTCCTGGCTGTCCACGAGGCAGGGGGGCGCGCCCCCACCCTCGTGGGCAGCCCGGGACTCTCCTGGTCCAACTCCGATACTCCGTGGGCTTCTTCTGGTCCAAAAAATAAGTTCCGTGAAGTTTCAGGTCAATTGGACTCCATTTGATTTTCCTTTTCTGCGATATTCTAAAACAAGGGAAAAACAGAAACTTGCACTGGGCTCTGGGTTAATAGGTGTTGGAAATATGCCCTAGAGGCAATAATAAAATGGTTATTATTATATTTCTTTGTTCATGATAATTGTCTATTGTTCATGCTATAATTGTGTTATCCGGAAATCATAATACATGTGTGAATACATAGACCACAACACGTCCCTAGTGAGCCTCTAGTTGACTAGCTCGTTGATCAAAAGATAGTCATGCTTTCCTGACTATGGACATTGGATGTCATAGATAACGGGATCACATCATTAGGAGAAGGATGTGATGGACAAGACCCAATCCTAAGCATAGCTCAAAGATCGTGTAGTTCGTTTGTTGTAGCTTTTCTGAATGTCAAGTATCATTTCCTTAGACCATGAAATTGTGCAACTCCCGGATATCATAGGAATGCTTTGGGTGTGCCAAATGTCACAACGTAACTGGGTGACTATAAAGGTACATTACAGGTATCTCCGAAAGTGTCTGTTGGGTTGGCATGAATCGAGACTAGGATTTGTCACTCCGTATGACGAAGAGGTATCTCTGGGCCCACTCGGTAATGCATCATCATAATGAGCTCAATGTGATCAAGTGGTTGATCACAGGATCATGCATTACGGTATGAGTAAAGTGACTTGCCAGTAACGAGACTGAACAAGGTATTGGGATACCGACGATCGAGTCTTGGGCAAGTAACATACCGATTGACAAAGGGAATTGTATA
Organism: Triticum aestivum; assembly: GCF_018294505.1. Taxonomy (NCBI): domain Eukaryota; kingdom Viridiplantae; phylum Streptophyta; class Magnoliopsida; order Poales; family Poaceae; genus Triticum; species Triticum aestivum. The sequence continues at coordinate 61,877,010 of NC_057797.1, forward strand.
CAGATTGATTGAATCCTCGACATCATGGTTCATCCGATGAGATCATTGTGGAGCTTGTGGGAGCCAACATGGGTATCCAGATCCCGCTGTTGGTTATTGACCGGAGAGGCTTCTCGGTCATGGCTGCATGTCTCCTGAACCCGTAGGGTCTACACACTTAAGGTTCGGTGACGCTAGGGTTGTAGAGATATTAGCACACAGTAACCCAAAAGTTGTTCGGAGTCCCGAATGAGATCCCGGATGTCACGAGGAGTTCCGGAATGGTCCGGAGGTAAAGGTTCATATATAGGAAGTCTAGTTTCGGCCATCGGGAAGGTTTCGGGGGTCACCGGTATTGTACCGGGACCACCGGAAGGGTCCCGGGGGTCCATCGGGTGGGGCCACCTATCTCGGAGGGCCCCATGGGATGAAGTGGGAGGGGAACCAGCCCCTAGTGGGCTGGTGCGTCCCCTTGGGCCTCCCCCTGTGCCTAGGGTTGGAAACCCTAGGGGTGGGGGGCGCCACCCTTGCCTTGGGGGGCAAGGCACCCCCTTTGGCCGCCGCCCCCTAGGAGATTGGATCTCCTAGGGCCGGTGCCCCCCTAGGCACCCTATATATAGTGGGGGGGGGGAGGGAGGGCTGCGCACCCAAGCCCCTGGCCTCTCCCTCTCCCTCCCGTGACACTCCTCCGTCTCCCTGCGCTTGGCGAAGCCCTGCCGAGATCACCGTTGCTTCCACCACCACGCCGTCGTGCTGCTGGATCTTCATCAAACTCTCCTTCCCCCTTGCTGGATCGAGAAGGAGGAGACGTCTCCCAACCGTACGTGTGTTGAACGCGGAGGTGCTGTCCGTTCGGCACTTGGTCATCGGTGATTTGGATAACGTCAAGTACGACTCCATCAACCCCGTTCTCTTGAACACTTCCGCGCGTGATCTACAAGGGTATGTAGATGCACTCCTCTCTCCCTCGTTGCTAGATGACTCCATAGATTGATATTGGTGATGCGTAGAAAATTTTAAAATTCTGCTACGTTCCCCAACAGTGGCATCATGAGCTAGGTCTATGCGTAGTTACTATGCACGAGTAGAACACAAAGTAGTTGTGGGCGTCGATATTGTCAATTATCTTGCCGTTACTAGTCTTATCTTGATTCGGTGGTATTGTGGGATGAAGCATCCCGGACCAACCTTACACATACGCTTACGTGAGACCGGTTCCACCGACTGACATGCACAAGTTGCATAAGGTGGCTGGCGGGTGTCTATCTCTCCCACTTTAGTCGGATCGGATTCGATGAACAGGGTCCTTATGAAGGGTAAATAGAAATTGGCAATTCATGTTGTGGTTTTGGCGTAGGTAAGAAACGTTCTTGCTAGAAACCTATAGCAGCCACGTAGAAACTTGCAACAACAATTAGAGGACGTCTAACTTGTTTTTGCAACAAGTATTTTGTGATGTGATATGGCCAGAGGATGTGATGAATGATATATGTGATGTATGAGATGATCATGTTCTTGTAATAGGAATCACGACTTGCATGTCGATGAGTATGACAACCGGCAGGAGCCATAGGAGTTGTCTTTATTTATTTATGACCTGCGTGTCAACATAAACGTCATGTAATTACTTTACTTTATTGCTAAAGCGTTAGCCATAGTAGTAGAAGTAATAGATGACGACACAACTTCAAGAAGACACGATGATGGAGATCATGGTGTCATGCCGGTGACAACGATGATCATGGAGCCCCGAAGATGGAGATCAAAAGGAGCAAATGATATTGGCCATATCATGTCACTGTTTGATTGCATGTGATGTTTATCATGTTTTACATCTTATTTGCTCAGAACGACAGTAGCTTAAATAAGATGATCCCTCGTAATAATTTCAAGAAAGTGTTCCCCCTAACTATGCACCGTTGCGAAGGTTTGTTGTTTCGAAGCACCACGTGATGATCGGGTGTGATAGATTCTAACGTTCGAATACAACGGGTGTAAGCCAGATTTACACACGCAATACACTTAGGTTGACTTGACGAGCCTAGCATGTACAGACATGGCCTTGGAACACAGAAGACCGAAAGGTCGAGCATGAGTCGTATAGAAGATACGATCAACATGAAGATGTTCACCGATGTTGACTAGTCTGTCTCACGTGATGATCGGACACAGCCTAGTTAACTCGGATCATGTTATACTTAGATGACTGGAGGGATGTCTATCTGAGTGGGAGTTCATTGAATAATTTGATTAGATGAACTTAATTATCATGGACTTAGTCTAAAATCTTTACAATATGTCTTGTAGATCAAATGGCCAACGTTGTCCTCAACTTAAACGCGTTCCTAGAGAAAACCAAGCTGAAAGACGATGGCAGCAACTATACGGACTGGGTCCGGAACCTGAGGATCATCCTCATAGCTGCCAAGAAAGATTATGTCCTAGAAGCACCTCTAGGTGACGCACCCGTCCCATAGAACCAAGATGTTATGAACGCTTGGCAGACACGTGCTGCTGATTACTCCCTCGTTCAGTGCGGCATGCTTTACAGCTTAGAACCGGGGCTCCAAAAGCGTTTTGAGAGACACGGAGCATATGAGATGTTCGAAGAGCTAAAAATGGTTTTTCAAGCTCATGCCTGGGTCGAGAGATATGAAGTCTCCGACAAGTTCTTCAACTGTAAGATGGAGGAAAATAGTTCTGTCAATGAGCACATACTCAAAATGTCTGGGTTGCATAATCGCTTGACTCAGCTGGGAGTTAATCTCCCGGATGACGCGGTCATTGACAGAATCCTTCAGTCACTTCCACCAAGCTACAAGAGCTTTGTGATGAACTTCAATATGCAGGGGATGGAAAAGACCATTCCTGAGGTATATTCAATGCTGAAATCAGCAGAGGTAGAAGTCAAAAAGGAACATCAAGTGTTGATGGTGAATAAAACCACTAAGTTCAAGAAAGGCAAGGGTAAGAAGAACTTCAAGAAGGACGGCAAGGGAGTTGTCGCGCCCGGTAAGCAAGCTGCCGGGAAGAAGCCAAAGAATGGACCCAAGCCCGAGACTGAGTGTTTTTATTGCAAGGGAAGTGGTCACTGAAAGTGGAACTGCCCCAAATACTTAGCGGAAAGAAGGTCGGTAACACTAAAGGTATATGTGATATACATGTAATTGATGTGTACCTTACTAGTACTCGTAGTAGCTCCTGGGTATTTGATACTGCTGCTGTTGCTCACATTTTTAACTCAAAGCAGGAGCTGCGGAATAAGCGGAGACTGGCGAAGGATGAGGTGACGATGCGCGTCGGGAATGGTTCCAAGGTCGATGTGATCGCCGTCGGCACGCTGCCTCTACATTTACCTATGAGATTAGTTTTAAACCTCAATAATTGTTATTTAGTGCCAGCTTTGAGCATGAACATTGTATCAGGATCTCGTTTAATTCGAGATGGCTACTCATTTAAATACGAGAATAATGGTTGTTCTATTTATATGAGAGATATGTTTTATGGTCATGCTCCGATGGTGAATGGTTTATTCTTAATGAATCTCGAGCGTAATGCTACAATTATTCATAGTGTGAATACCAAAAGATGTAAGGTTGATAATGATAGTCCCACATACTTGTGGCACTGCCGCCTTGATCACATAGGTGTCAAACGCATGAAGAAGCTCCATGCAGATGGACTTTTAGAGTCTCTTGATTACGAATCATTTGACACGTGTGAACCATGCCTCATGGTTAAGATGACCAAGACTCCGTTCTCAGGAACAATGGAGCGAGCAACCAACTTATTGGAAATCATACATACTGATGTGTGCGGTCCAATGAGTGTTGAGGCTCGCAGTGGCTATCGTTATGTTCTCACCCTCACTGATGACTTGAGTAGATATGGGTATGTCTACTTAATGAAACACAAGTCTGAGACCTTTGAAAAGTTCAAGGAATTTCAGAGTGAGGTTGAGAATCAACATGATAGGAAAATCAAGTTCTTGCGATCAGATCATGGGGGAGAATACTTGAGTCACGAATTTGGCACACACTTAAGAAAATGTGGAATAGTTTCACAACTCACGCCGCCTGGAACACCTCAGTGTAATGGTGTGTCCGAATGTCGTAATCGCACTCTATTGGATATGGTGCGATCTATGATGTCTCTTACCGATTTACCACTGTCATTTTGGGGCTATGCTTTAGAGACTGCCGCATTCACTTTAAATAGGGCTCCGTCGAAATCCGTTGAGACGTGATACGTCTCCAACGTATCTATAATTTCTGATTGCTCCATGCTACTTTATCTACTGTTTTGGACTATATTGGGCTTTATTTTCCACTTTTATATTATTTTTGGGACTAACCTATTAACCGGAGGCCCAGCCCAGAATTGCTGTTTTTTTGCCTATTTCAGTATTTCGAGGAAACAGAATATCAAACGGAGTCCAAACGGAATGAAACCTTTGGGAACGTGATCTTCTCACCGAACGTGATCCAGGAGACTTGGACCCTACTCCAAGAAGTTTCTGGGGAGGTCACGAGGGTGGAGGGCGCGCCCCCCCTGGGCGTGCCCCCTGCCTCGTGGGCCCCTCGTGGCCCTCCTGACGTACTTCTTCTGCCTATATATCTCCATATACCCTAAAAACATCCGGGAGCAACATAGATCGGGAGTTCCGCCGCCAGAAGCCTCCGTAGCCACCGAAACTCAATCTAGACCCGTTCCGGCACCCTGCCGGAGGGGGCAATCCTTCTCCGGTGGCCATCTTCATCATCCCGGTGCTCTCCATGACGAGGAGGGAGTAGTTCTCCCTCGGGGCTGAGGGTATGTACCAGTAGTTATGTGTTTGATCTCTCTCTCTCTCTCTCTCTCTCTCTCTCTCGTGTTCTTGAGATGATACGATCTTTATGTATCGCGAGCTTTGCTATTATATTTGGATCCTATGATGTTTCTTCCCCCCTCTTCTCTCTTGTAATGAATCAAGTTTCCCCTTTAAAGTAATCTTATCGGATTGAGTCTTTAAAGACTTGAGAACACTTGATGTATGTCTTGCCGTGGATATCTGTGGTGACAATGGGATACCACGTGCCACTTGATGTACGTTTTGGTGACCAACTTGCGGGTTTCGTGACATTGGGAACCTATGCATAGGGGTTGGCACACGTTTTCGTTGTGATTCTCCGGTAGAAACTTTGGGGCACTCTTTGAGGTTCTTTGTGTTGGTTGAATAGATGAATTGAGATTGTGTGATGCATATCGTATAATCATGCCCACGGATACTTGAGGTGACATTGAAGTATCTAGGTGACATTAGGGTTTTGGTTGATTTGTATCTTAAGGTGTTATTCTAGTACGAACTCTAGGGCTGTTTGTGACACTTATAGGAATAGCCCAATGGATTGATTGGAAAGAATAACTTTGAGGTGGTTTCTACCCTACCATAATCTCTTCGTTCGTTCTCCGCTATTAGTGACTTTGGAGTGACTCTTTGTTGCATGTTGAGGGATAGTTATGTGATCCAATTATGTTAGTATTGTTGAGGGAACTTACACTAGTGAAAGTATGAACCCTAGGCCTTATTTCCTATCATTGCAATACCGTTTACGCTCACTTTTATCATTAGTTACCTTGCTGTTTTTATATTTTCAGATTACAAATACCTTTATCTACCATCCATATTGCACTTGTATCACCATCTCTTCGCCGAACTAGTGCACCTATACAATTTACCATTGTATTGGGTGTGTTGGGGACACAAGAGACTCTTTGTTATTTGGTTGCAGGGTTGCTTGAGAGAGACCATCTTCATCCTACGCCTCCTACGGATTGATAAACCTTAGGTCATCCACTTGAGGGAAATTTGCTACTGCCCTACAAACCTCTGCACTTGGAGGCCCAACAACGTCTACAAGAAGAAGGTTGTGTAGTAGACATCAAGACGACATCGTATGAATTATGGTTTGGGAAGAAACCTAAGCTGTCGTTTCTAAAAGTTTGGGGATGCGATGCTTATGTCAAGAAACTTCAACCTGAAAAGCTCGAACCCAAGTCGGAAAAATGCGTCTTCATAGGATACCCTAAAGAAATTGTTGGGTATACCTTCTACCTCAGATCCGAGGGCAAGATCTTTGTTGCCAAGAATGGGTCCTTTCTAGAGAAAGAGTTTCTCTCGAAAGAAATAAGTGGGAGGAAAGTAGAACTTGATGAAGTATTACCTCTTGAACCGGTAAGTGGCGCAGCTCAAGAAAATGTTCCTGAGGTGCCTGCACCAAGTAGAGAGGAAGTTGATGATGATGATGATCATGAAACTTCAAATCAAGTTGCTACTGAACTTCGTAGGTCCACAAGGACACGTTCCGCACCAGAGTGGTACGGCAACCCTGTCTTGGAAATCATGTTGTTAGACAACGGTGAACCTTCGAACTATGAAGAAGCGATGGCGGGCCCAGATTCCGACAAATGGCTGGAAGCCATGAAATCCGAGATAGGATCCATGTATGAAAACGAAGTATGGACTTTGACTGACTTGCCCGATGATCGGAGAGCCATAGAAAATAAATGGATCTTTAAGAAGAAGACAGACGCGGATGGTAATGTGACCATCTATAAAGCTTGACTTGTCGCTACGGGTTATCGACAAGTTCAAGGGGTTGACTACGATGAGACTTTTTCACCCGTAGCGAAGCTGAAGTCCGTCCGAATCATGTTAGCAATTGCCGCATTCTATGATTATGAGATATGGCAAATGGACGTCAAAACGGCATTCCTTAATGGTTTCCTTAAGGAAGAATTGTATATGATGCAGCCGGAAGGTTTTGTCGATCCTAAGAATGCTGACAAGGTGTGCAAGCTCCAACGCTCGATTTATGGGCTGGTGCAAGCATCTCGGAGTTGGAACATTCGTTTTGATGAGATGATCAAAGCGTTTGGGTTTATGCAGGCTTATGGAGAAGCCTGCATTTACAAGAAAGTGAGTGGGAGCTCTATAGCATTTCTCATATTGTATGTGGATGACATACTGTTGATGGGAAATGATATAGAATTCTTGGAAAGCATAAAGGCCTACTTGAACAAGTGTTTTTCAATGAAGGACCTTGGAGAAGCTGCTTATATATTAGGCATCAAGATCTATAGAGATAGATCGAGACGCCTCATTGGTCTTTCACAGAGTACGTACCTTGACAAGATATTGAAGAAGTTCAAAATGGATCAGTCAAAGAAGGGGTTCTTGCCTGTATTGCAAGGTACGAGATTGAGCACGGCTCAATGCCCGACCACGGCAGAAGATAGAGAAAAGATGAGTGTCGTCCCCTATGCCTCGGCCATAGGGTCTATCATGTATGCTATGTTGTGTACCAGACCTGATGTAAACCTTGCCGTAAGTTTGGTAGGAAGGTACCAAAGTAATCCCGGCATGGAACACTGGACAACGGTCAAGAATATCCTGAAGTACCTAAAAAGGACTAAGGAAATGTTTCTCGTTTATGGAGGTGACGAAGAGCTCGTCGTAAAGGGTCACATCGATGCTAGCTTCGACACAGATCTGGATGACTCTAAGTCACAAACCGGATACGTGTATATTTTGAATGGTGGGGCAGTAAGCTGGTGCAGTTGAAAGCAAAGCATTGTGGCGGGATCTACATGTGAAGCGGAGTACATGGCAGCCTCGGAGGCAGCACAAGAAGCAGTCTGGGTGAAGGAGTTCATTACCGACCTAGGAGTCATACCCAATGCGTCGGGCCCAATGACTCTCTTCTGTGACAACACTGGAGCTATTGCCCTTGCCAAGGAGCCCAGGTTTCATAGGAAGACCAGGCATATCAAGCGTCGCTTCAACTCCATTCGTGAAAGTGTTCAAAATGGAGACATAGAGATTTGTAAAGTACATACGGACCTGAATGTGGCAGATCCGTTGACTAAACCTCTCCCTAGAGCAAAACATGATCAACACCAGAACTGCATGGGTGTTCGATTCATCACAATCTAACTAGAATATTGACTCTAGTGCAAGTGGGAGACTGTTGGAAATATGCCCTAGAGGCAATAATAAAATGGTTATTATTATATTTCTTTGTTCATGATAATTGTCTATTGTTCATGCTATAATTGTGTTATCCGGAAATCGTAATACATGTGTGAATACATAGACCACAACATGTCCCTAGTGAGCCTCTAGTTAACTAGCTCGTTGATCAAAAGATAGTCATGGTTTCCTGACTATGGACATTGGATGTCATTGATAACGAGATCACATCATTAGGAGAAGGATGTGATGGACAAGACCCAATCCTAAGCATAGCTCAAAGATCGTGTAGTTCGTTTGCTGTAGCTTTTCTGAATGTCAAGTATCATTTCCTTAGACCATGAGATTGTGCAACTCCCGGATACCATAGGAATGCTTTGGGTGTGCCAAACGTCACAACGTAACTGGGTGACTATAAAGGTACATTACAGGTATCTCCGAAAGTGTCTGTTGGGTTGGCATGAATCGAGACTGGGATTTGTCACTCCGTATGACGGAGAGGTATCTCTGGGCCCACTCGGTAATGCATCATCATAATGAGCTCAATGTGATCAAGTGGTTGATCACAGGATCATGCATTACGGTACGAGTAAAGTGACTTGCCGGTAACGAGACTAAACAAGGTATTGGGATACCGACGATCGAGTCTCGGGCAAGTAACGTACCGATTGACAAAGGGAATTGTATACGGATTGATTGAGTCCTCGACATCGTGGTTCATCCGATGAGATCATCGTGGAGCTTGTGGGAGCCAACATGGGTATCCAGATCCCGCTGTTGGTTATTGACCGAAGAGGCTTCTCGGTCATGTCTGCATGTCTCCCGAACCCGTAGGGTCTACACACTTAAGGTTCGGTGACGCTAGGGTTGTAGAGATATTAGCACACGGTAACCCGAAAGTTGTTCGGAGTCCCGAATGAGATCCCGGACGTCACGAGGAGTTCCGGAATGGTCCAGAGGTAAAGGTTCATATATAGGAAGTCCAGTTTCGGCCATCGGGAAGGTTTCGGGGGTCACCGGTATTGTACCAGGACCACCGGAAGGGTCCCGGGGGTCCACCGGGTGGGGCCACCTATCCCGGAGGGCACCATGGGATGAAGTGGGAGGGAACCAGCCCCTAGTGGGCTGGTGCGCCCCCTTGGGCCTCCCCCTGTGCCTAGGGTTGGAAACCCTAGGGGTGGGGGGCGCCACCCTTGCCTTGGGGGGCAAGGCACCCCCTTTGGCCGCCGCCCCCTAGGAGATTGGATCTCCTAGGGCCGGTGCCCCCCTAGGCACCCTATATATAGTGGGGGGGAGGGAGGGCTGCGCACCCAAGCCCCTGGCCTCTCCCTCTCCCTCCCGTGACACTCCTCCGTCTCCCTGCGCTTGGCGAAGCCCTGCCGAGATCACCGTTGCTTCCACCACCACGCCGTCGTGCTGCTGTATCTTCATCAAACTCTCCTTCCCCCTTGCTAGATCAAGAAGGAGGATACGTCTCCCAACCGTACGTGTGTTGAACGCGGAGGTGTTGTCCGTTTGGCACTTGGTCATCGGTGATTTGGATCACGTCGAGTACGACTCCATCAACCCCATTCTCTTGAACGCTTCCGCGCGCGATCTACAAGGGTATGTAGATGCACTCCTCTCTCCCTCGTTGCTAGATGACTCCATAGATTGATCTTGGTGATGCGTAGAAAATTTTAAAATTCTGCTACGTTCCTCAACAATAGGTTAGTCCCAAAAATCATATAAAATAGCATATAAATGCATATAAAACATCCAAGGTTGATAATATAATAGCATGGAACAATAAAATATAGATACATTGGAGACGTATCATGGGCCCCTCGTTGCTCCACCGACGTACTTCTTCCTCCTATATATATCCACGTACCCCCAAACATCCAGGAGCACCAGGAAAACCTAATTCCACCGCCGCAACCTTTTGTACCCGAGAGATCCCATCTTGGGGCCTTTTCCGGAGCTCCACCGGAGGGGGCATTGAACACGGAGGGCCTCTACATCAAATCCATGGGCTCTCCGATGATGTGTGCTTAGTTTACTTCAGACCTACGGGTCCATAGTTATTATCTAGATGGCTTCTTCTCTCTCTTTGGATCTCAATACAAAGTTCTCCTCGATCTTCTTGGAGATCTATTCAATATAATCTTCTTTTGCGGTGTGTTTGTCGAGATCCAATGAATTGTGGGTTCATGATCAAGTTCATCTATGAACAATATTTGAATCTCCTCTGAATTCTTTTATGTATGATTGGTTTATCTTTGCAAGTCTCTTCGAATTATAAGTTTGGTTTGGCCTACTAGATTGATCTTTCTTGTGATGGGAGAAGTGCTTAGCTTTGGATTCAATCTTGCGGTGCTCGATCCCAGTGATAGAAAGGGAAACGACACGTATTGTATTGTTGCCATCGAGGATAAAAAGATGGGGTTTATATCATATTGCATGAGTTTATCTCTCTACATCATGTCATCTTACTTAAAGCATTATTCTTTTCTTATGAACTTAATACTCTAGATGCATGCTGGATAGTGGTGGATGTGTGGAGTAATAGTAGTAGATGCAGAATCGTTTTTGGTCTTCTAGTCGCGGACGTGATGCCTATATACATGATCATACCTAGATATTCTCATAACTATGCTCAATTCTATCAATTGCTCGACAGTAATTTGTTTACCCACCGTAATACTTATGCTCTTGAGAGAAGCCACTAGTGAAACCTATGGCCCCCGGGTCTATCTTCCATCATATTAATCTTCCAACACTTAGTTATTTCTATTGCCGTTTATTTTACTTTGCATCTTTATTTCTCTTTATCATAAAAATACCAAAAATATTATCTTATCATATATATCAGATCTCACTCTCGTAAGTGACCGTGAAGGGATTGACAACCCCTTTATCGTGTTGGTTGCGAGGTTCTTATTTGTTTGTGTAGGTGCGTGGGACTCGAGCGTGATCTCCTACTGGATTGATACCTTGGTTCTCAAAAACTGAGGGAAATACTTATGCTACTTTACTGCATCATCCTTTCCTCTTCAAGGGAAAACCAACGCAGTGCTCAAGAGGTAGCAGGCGCCTCCTCCTCCTTGAACGCCCCTCCTCCTCTTCCTCCTTTATATACAGGGAGGGGGGCACCCCTTGGAGATACAACAATTGATCCGTTGATCTCTTAGCTGTGTGCGGTGCCCCCCTCCACCATAACCCACCTCGGTTATATCGTAGCAGTGCTTAGGCCAAGCCCTGCATCGGTAGCTTCATCAACATCGTCATCACGCCGTCGTGCTGACAAAACTCTTCCCCGAGCTTTACTGGATTGTGAGTTCGCGGGATGTCACCGAGCTGAACGTGTGCTGAATGCGGAGGTGCCGTACGTTCGGTGCTGAGGATCGGTCAATCATGAATATGTACGACTACATCAACCGTGTTGTTATAACGCTTTCGCTTAACGGTCTACGAGGGTACATGGACGACACTCTCCCCTCTCGTTGCTATGCCTCACCATGATTTTACGTGTGCATAGGAATTTTTTTGAAATTACTACGTTCCCCAACATTTATGGACCTGAAAATTATGTTATACTTAAATATTGCTATGAGAATTATGAATATAATGCTGATATTAATGAGTTTATTGAGAAAGTCTCCGTTGTCCAAAAAGAGACTAATATATTGCAGGAATCTATGGAAAAAGAAAATTTTGACACTGTGAGCTCATTAGATGAAAAAAACGAGGAGAGCGAAGAACAAAAGGAGGAAGAGCAGATTGATCACTTGTGCCCACCTGCTAATGAGAGTAACTCTTTATCCCATACATTGTTTAATTTCTCTTCGTGCTCACCGAAGGATAAATGCTATGATAATTGCTTTGATCCCTTGGATTCGTTTGAAATATCTCTTTTTGATGAACTTGATGCTTGCTATGCTTGTGACCATGATGCCAATATAAATTTTAAAAACAGTTGAGTATGTAAATAAATTCAATTTTTTTAAAAATATGAATTTGACAGGGACTGGCTAGAAACCAGTCGACAGAAATAACATTTTGGGTCACTCGATCATTTCCAGTCGTCTGATGCACATCCAACAGGCTTGACGCCTTCTTCTACTTCAAGTGTTTTCCTATTCATTGTATACCTCCGGCCGCCAAATACCACCAGCCTAACCGCCTTCCGCCGGCACCCGCAGTTGGCGATGCTCCCGCTCGTGCCTCGTAAACCCCTCCACTGCTGCTACCACTATGCTACGACCACCCTTGGCCATCCCTCAAACCCCGACGATGAACATATTTTTTCGGCAAGCATACACCACCCCCACACCCCTATCCTAAGATTGATTGTCGGCGGGCATGCCACCCTAATATAGATGGTCGGTGGCCGCTCCTTCCTTCCTCCAGCGAGCTTGCTTCTTCTTCCAAAAATTGACCGACGCAAATTGCAAATTCATGCAACTAACATATAGCTATTGTGAATTTTTAAAGAGTTCATGGATTTTGAAAAAGGAAGTTCATAAAATTGTATAATATAATCCCGGAAATGGAAATGTTCATAGATTTCAAGAAAGTTCATGGTTTTTAAAAACAAATTCATGGGTTTTGAAAAAAGTTCATAATTTGAAAAAACATTGACAATTTTTTTTAAAATCAAAATAATTTGAAAACTACTTTGTACATTTTGAAAAATTTCGTGAATTTGAGAAAAGTTGATGAAAATGAAATAAAAATTACACATTTTTATAAAAAGCAAGAAAAAATAATTAAAAAAGATAAACGAATTTTTGAAAAGTTCAAAAGGTTTTAAAATTCTTATGAATTTGAAAAATATTTATCAATTTCTGAAAAGGTAATGATTTTGAAACAAATGTTGTGATTTTTGAAAAATAATGAAAAATGGAAAAATAATGGGGAAAAAACTTACAAAATTCGTCTGGGAAAAAACCAAGGAGAACCGCTCCTGAAAAAACCAACGGAACCTTTTAGAAGGTACCTAAAACTAGTGAGAAAAAACTATTACCTCTGTAGTGATCCAAACCCTTTTATATTTCTTTACGGAGGAAGTACATGAAAAGGTTGAACATCTATAAAGTGTTACATGACCGACCCCAAGGTGTAATTGGGGTGCGCTGGTTTCCCCAAACATCTAACGTTTCACTCACGGAATCCCTGCCTGGGAGTTCCTATGCGCCGCTCGCTGCGGCGAATTGCCAAGCGGACGCACATGCGCGACTCTAGCTGGGCCGGCCCATTAGCGTAAAACAGTGAAAAATCCTCAAAAAGTGTCCTCGAGGGAGGGATCGAACAAGGGACCTCTTGTTGGTCCCTTGTTGCTTATGCGCGAGACTAGCCAACGGGATACATGAGTTTCTTGGTTTAGAATGGGGCGCTAAGCTAAAGGTAATATAGATCCGTGCATTTTGTCAAATTCTGAACACGAAAATTATTTTGGAAATATGTTTTTTTAAAGCGAACACTTTTCAACTTTGAGAAGAAGAAAAAAAGTTCGAACATTTCTTGAATATCCGAAGAATTTTTGATAAACTGAACATTTTTTTTGAAAATCATGAACATTATTGAATATGTGAACAATTTTTTGTTAAAGGCAACATTTTTTGAAACTCTGCACAATAATTTGGAAATGCGAATAGTTTTGGAATCCATCAACAATTTTTGAAACAAGAACTTTTTTCAAACTCAGTACATAGTTTGAAAATGAAAGACATTTTTATAAATTTCGAACATTTTTTGAGAAATATGAACAGTTTTATCAAATCAAGAACATTTTTTAGAACTGTGAAATATTCTAAAAAGGAAAGAGGAACAGGAGAAAATAATCAGAAAAAACAAGAAAAGAAGATGAACAATTTTCAAATTCGCTAGCATTTTAAAAAAAATCGGACATTTTTTAAACTCCCTAACAAAATTATAAACAGACACATTCTTGAAAATTGCCAACAAAATTTGAAATAGAAACAATTTTTGAAACTACCGAACAAAATTGGAAAGCATGAACATTTTTCTTAAATTTCCGAATGAATTTTGAAAGAGGAACATTTTTTCAAACTCCTAAACAAAATTTGAAAAGGAGAACATTTTCTGAATTTTGTGAACAAAATTTGAGAACTATGAATATTTTGAATTTGTGAACAAAATTTGAGAACTGGAATAAATTTTGAAAGAAAGGAGTTTTGATAGCATGAACATTTTTTAAAACTGAAGAACAAATTTGAAAATTTAGAACCTTTTAAAAATCTCAAACAAGTTTGGAAATTCGAACATTTTCTCAATACATGAACACTATTTTTAAAACCCGAACATATTTTTCAATAAGCGAACAATTTTTTACACTTCGGACATTTGTGTAAAGAACGAATATTTTTTACATGCAAACAAAATTAGAATTGTTTGAATATTTTTAAAATTGTAAAAAATAGAAAAAGTGGAGACGAGGGAAAATAAAGAAAATAAACAGAAAGAAAAAAGGTGAAAAGTAGAAAAGGAATGAAAAGGAAAACATAGAGAAGAAAAAATAAACAGGAAAAAGGAAAACAAAAAAAGAAAAAGAAACAGAAAAAAAGTGTTAGGAAGCTCCTAGAAGGTTTCCAAAATCGGAAAAACCGGCTGGGAACAGGCGAGAAGGTTCCTAAAACTGAAATCTTCGGAACATTTTACGGCCCGGTCCACGCGCGAACCCTCGATCGATTTCCCTGTGCGTCCGCCCGACAACTTGCCGCAGTGAGCGGCAAATAGGATATTCCTCCCTGCCTGTGTCGGCTCTGCACGCTTGGAAACGACACAGCGCACCTATTTGGGCCGGCCCATGTCCGGCGGCCTGTTATTCAATTTTCGTTTTTGATTTTTTGTTTCCTTTTTTGTCTTAGTTTTTCTAGTTTAAATAATTTGGGAATTTAAAAAAGTTTCGAAAATAAAAAATGAAATTTTAAATATGTTTTTAACACTTTATAGATGTTTGTAGATTCAGAACTGGTTCACTTTTTTTTTAGAAAATGTTCGATATTTTGAAAACAAATGTTTGGGAAATAAAAAAGTGTTCATGATATTTTTTAAAATTTTGATCTATTAAAAAGTGTTAATGAAATCAAACAAAATTTTGCAAATTGAAAAAAGAATCATGAATTGAAAAATATCCTAAAAATTGCAAAACTCGTGACTTATAAAATAGTTTAATGATAAAATGTTCCGGAATTCAAAAAAAGATCATGCATTTCAAAAAATGTTTGTTAAATAAAAAAATGTTCATGAAATTTCAAAAATTGTTCCACCAATTTCTAATAGAAATATTCATCGATTGTAGAAATGTTCGGATATTCAAGAAAAATGCTTTAAAAATGTTCACAATTTATGAAAATTGTTTGCTAATAGTATAAAATGTTCAGGGATTCAATATTTTTCATGATTTTAGAAAATGTTTTAAAATCTGTAAAAATATTCATGGAATTTAACAATGTTCATGATTTCAGATATGTTCATGAGTTTAAAAAAATGTTCATGATTTTGAAAAACTGTGCATGATTTTCACGGAAATGAGAGTGATAGTGTATCTTAGTGATGTAGCAAAATATGATCATGGCCATTGAAGATTATAATTTTTTTTCTCCCCTTGCAATGCACGGGTCATTTTGCTAGTATAACTAATGCTTAAGACGCTAAATACGGTTTGTGGCGGCAACAAGGATCGTCAGTTAAAATAAACAACTTCTCCTTATAGTCTCACGCTCATAACATGTGGCTTGTCTACTTCCTTTTCTTTAGCAAAAGAGGGTTTCCCCTCCGATTTCCATTAAAGAAACCATCAGAATCCAGTACAGGCTAAAAGAATACATACCCAACCAACGCCAGCTAGAGTATCATCCAGCCACACCCAGCAACTACATCTTGCTAAGAAGAGAAAACACAACATTCATCTCTTACTTCCTTATAGTCTAGATTTTTAGGCTATTCATCATCTTGGCTTCGGCGGTGACGATGACGACTCTGAATAAAGATTCTTCAGATCTTTCCCTGACGAGGCCATCGGTCCTATGGTTGGGGATGGATTTGGAAACCAGTCTGTTCAAGCGAGGATGGCCTGGCGGTGACGGTATCATCGTGGTCGACCTGTGTCCTCGGGCTTCGCCATTGCGACGACGTTTGCTCCGGTGTCGGCATGGAGCTTGGAAGTTAGTCCAGGAGCGGATGCAGATTGTGGTCTGCATCGACGACATCTGAAAGACGGAACATGTGCTGGGCTCGTGGTTCGTGGATGACAGGTATGGTTTCCTCCTTCGGCGTCTTAGTTGTGGTGGGGTGCCAGATCTGGAGTTCGATGGCGTGTCCGGGGTATTGCCCCGTCTGATTCGTTCAACAACAATGGCTTCACTTTTGGTGAGCCACCTTGGAGGTCCGCAAAGCTGCATATCAGCGGTGGAGCCGCGTCGAGCTCGGGTGAGGAGGTGATCCGTCATTCTTTTCTTCGGTGGTTCCTGTGGTGGTGCCGGAGGCAGATGATTGGCGTTGGTGTCAAACTCAGAGATGTTCTGCTGTCTTTTTCAGTTTTATCATATCGCTCCTTACGTGACTTGTACTTTGTTCTTTATGATATGAATGAGACACGTATTACCATGCAAAAAATCTATTACATCCAAAAGAAAGACATGCATCTAGGAGAGACAACTACGTGAGAGTTTCCTTCTGAAGGAGCGCGCCATCACAACTGTAGCCGCAGTACTCCAAATCGCCGCCCTTGAGCTGCCTTGTAGATTTCACTTGCCATCTGCTCGATGAGCCTTGCTCCCAACATCAACATTTTTTCTTCTGGGTCCTTTCTCTGCAAAACAATCCATTCAGTAATCCAATTACACATCCTTTTAATTATCCCCATTGGGTCATTACCATTTTTCTTGTAAAAAATAATGTCATTTCTACAAATCTAAATCGCCCATAGTAAGGCAGAAGTGCCAGTCAACACCATCCATTTATCATTTTTTCTAAATTTGTTAAGCCAGTTCCCAAAGAAATCATTCAGGTCGCCCGGAACCTGTTTTAGATCAAAAGTGTTGGAAATATGAGCAATTTACCAAATGATTTTATTAACAGAAATACTAGATAAAGAATGACTAATATAGTAGAGATAAAACAAGTCATGCGATCTGACGGAGAGAAGGTAAATAGTATCTGCATATATGAACTGTAGCCAAACATATCTAGAGCAGATAGTAGAGCAAAGTGCATATATGAAGTAGAACCTAACATATCTAGGGCAAACACTAGAACAAGGAACTATGGCAGGACCTCGAACAGGAAGAAGAAGAACACATACGTGACAGCAACAGTAGAAGCACTGGACTTGGGGTTGGTGTCCTTGCTAGCCATGTCGTCGAGGAGGTTGTCGACATCGCGGAAGAAGTCGTCGTCGGGGAAGTAGTCGTTGGAGTCCGGGGGCGTCCGTGACGAAGAATTCAGTAGTCACGCGGAGCACTTCCCAAAAACCTTATCACCCTTCTCCCGTACAGGACTCTAAGAGGTGCGGTTCTGGAGGCCTACTGTCCCGACCTACGGTGCACGCCGCAAGCCAAGATGGGGAAGAACGTAGCAGCAACGCAGTGCTCAGGAACTCGATGGCGAGAGGAAGAGAGTCTTCTAGTGCGTCTCTCTGAGAGGAGCGACCTCCCTTTTATGGGCGCAAGAGAAGGAGGCGAGAGGCTGCGCCGGGAGCTGAAGGGAACGAGGGAGACGATACGAACATGCGACAACCAAAGTGTTGGGGATATAGCTATTGGGTATGACCCGCCCAGAGGAGCCGAGTTATCCCAAGGGCGGTTCATCAAGATGAAGCCCATGAATATGTTGAAGATGGCGGTTCATGAAGCAGGCTACTAGGACCCAAAGCCCAAAGGCGGCTTAAGGCCCTTAGGTATAAACCTCCATATGTGTATTACTTGTATTGTAAGGCAAGCTAGTTAGTCACCGAGCCGGTCACATTGTGTATGAGCCGGCCGGGACTCCGTGAGCCGCGGGGCGTCAACCTGTGTATATAAAGGGATGACCCGGCGTCAGCTTAGGACAAGAAACAAGAGAGATCGAAAGCTAGGTTAAGCGTATTCACTCCCTGGTAATCGAAACCCAAGCAATACCACCTCAACTGGAGTAGGCTTTTACCTTGATAGCAAGGGGCCGAACCATTATAAACTTCTGTGTCCTTTGTCTCGTTTAACCCCTTTAAGCTAACCTAGTTGCGATGGCTCCACGACTAAGTCCTTTCGCTAGGACATCTGCCGTGACAATTCCATGATAGTTGGCGCCCACCGTGGGGCCAGTGCACGGTGGTTTCGAGTTCTTGAAGGGCAGCTTTGAAGGGATCAAGGGATACGCTATAGGCCGGATGACCAAGAGCCGTTGCGGCAAGCTCTACATCGACGATGCAGGCTGGGGCCCCGAGGCCGGCTCAATTGAGTACGGGTACCGGGTCCCCTTCGGCGGAATCCACATCTTCATCGGCAAAGTCGGCGAACCGGGCCCTGAGCCGGACACCTGCACCAACATCGTCGAGACGGCTCAGCATGCACAACCCGCCCGTGTTCAACCTGCCGTGAAGCGCGCCTTTGTTGGATTTATCCATGGAGCAGAATTTGAGGAAGGATCTGTGTCTGGTGGTGAGAGGGCCATCTACTCTGATGGTGAGTCATCCACAGGCGAGACTAATTCATTGTATCAACTGCAAGACAGTCGGCTTGGGGCTGTTCCGATGGCGATACTATTCCAGACCCCTATGAGCCGCCGAACCAGGTTGCGATCTTCATGGCCGGTACACAGCCGATACTTGGTTCATCAACCACCGCGGCCATGACCTCCAGTTCAATGGCTGTGGCGGCTGGTGCTAGCGGCTCTGCGCGCCCACCGGCCCAAGTTCTCACTGGGTTATTGGAGGATCTGACGACTTTAATGGGGGTAGAGGTGACCCCGGACAACCAGGAACATCATAAGGTCGAGGTGGCGAAACTGCGAGATGATATCGCTCAAGCCAAGCAAGATCTGGGGGCTGAGAACGCCGGGATGGCTGTAAAACGGGCCGTTTTGCACGCCCAGGCGCAGCAGATTCAAGCGGATTCCTTCCGGCTTACATTGGATTAGAACGCTTCAGATGAAATCATGAGGAGGAGGCATCAGACTCGTCTACCTTCGGTTTATGAGGCGAGAAACCTCTTTAACACCCTGGAGCGGGGACCAGTAACCTGCCAATGGTGAGCCGGGCGGCCGAAGCACCTAGAACTGGAGCGCCAGTTCAGCCACGGGCGGTTGACCCGCCACATTTGAATAATACTCCACCTTAGTAAGTTCCGACACCTCCGGGTCATTATTCTAACCCGTTGGATAATATGATTGCTGTGGCAACATGACTGGCGGCTCTACCAGTTGACGGTGAGTCCCCAACGACAATAGAGACGCGGAGGGCCAAAGAGCTTTTTCAGACGGCGTTGGAGCAGCAAGCAGCTTATTCTTACAGTCACGAGCGAGTTCATTCAACTCCTCGTCCAAGCCGTAGTTATAGCAGACACATTGACTCCCCGGTGGTCTCAAGCAGTGAACGACGCCGTAACCCACCCCATGGACCTGACCCAGCATGCCGTGGTGCTAATGCTCATACTTTGGTGGATCAAGGTCGAGCGCATCGGGAGGCTGAGCTGGTGGCTCAATACGCGGCTCATCAACATTCTCCGGCTTATCCAAGGACTTTAGTAGAGGTAGGCGTAACCTCCAGAAGCTTGGGTGTGCCATGTTTAGTGCCGGCTCTACAAAACGAGCGTTTGCCCAAGGATTTCAAGGGTCCTCGTAAAGTGCCTAACTACACAGCTGACTTGCCCCCTGAAGCGTGGGTTGAGAGTTATGAGATGGCCATGGAACTGTTGGATGTTAGCGATGCTGCTTGTGCTAAATATTTCACCATGATGCTGGATGGAATGGCCCCTACTTGGTTAAAAGGGCTGCCTGCCAACTCCATTCGATCATGCATCGAGTTAAAAGCCTGGTTTATCCAGAATTTTAAAGATACATGCAAGCAGCCTATGTCGATTGTGGATCTAGATTCCTGTGTCCAAGAAGAAGGCGAGTCAACGACCCATTGGGTGCGCTGAGTCTCAACTATCCTGCACTCATCGGATCGTATCAACGCCGGTTCAGCGGTTTTGATGTTAGAGAAGAATTGTCGTTTTATGCCCCTTAAGCAGAAGCTAGAGCGGCTCAAGCGCCACTGCAGTGACATGGGGGAGCTGATGGCAGCTCTAGTTAAGTATGTTGACTCTGATGGTACCAAGGACCCCGAGTCTAATGATGAAAATCCAGGAAAGGGAAAGAAGAGTAGCAACACCAAATGGCAGCAGTATAACCCGGCGAGTCAGGGAGGCAACGGTAAGCGTAAGGCTGATAATAGTTTGGATTTTGTGGCTAACACCAATACGCAGAATAATGGTCAGCGTCGCAAGGGAAAGCCGCCTCCTCAGTTTGGAGGGCCAAGTTTCAATCTTGAGCAGCTGCTGAATCAGCCTTGCCCGAAGCATAGCACGCAGGAAAGGCAAGCCCCTCACCCCTGGAAGGATTGCTTCATTATGAAGGAGTACAAAAATTCCAATCTTTTTCAAAACAATCATGGGCTGGGCGGCAGCTCAGGTTCCGGCTCTCACGGTCCGGGTTACGGCGGTGGCGGTTCTAATTCCGGTTTCCAGGGTCAAGGCAATCAAGGTGGCCTTAATCAATAGTCTGGTCAGGGGAATCAGCAGCAGCAGTCTGGTTATCAGAGCAACCCGAAGCAATTGAATAGTGGGCAGTATCATGTTTTCACCATGAGTTTGTGCAAGCGGGATCAGAAGCTCGATAAAATGGCAGTGAACGCCGTTGAGCCGGCGGTTCCCCGTTACTTGCGATGGTCTGAGCAGCCCATTGTGTGGAGTCGTGAGGATCACCCGCCCCGGGTTGATAATCCGGGTCACTTGGCGCTGGTGGTGGCACCTCAGGTCGGAGGTACAAATTTACTAAGGTACTCATGGATGGAGGCATCAACATCAATATCCTTTACTATGATTCTTTCCATCGCATGGGATTAACTGATAAAAATCTTAAACCGTCCAATACTATTTTCCATGGAGTGGTGCCTGGTAAGTTGGCGTACCCGGTGGGCAATATCGCTTTGGAAGTAGCCTTTGGGGATGAGTTCCAGAGCGGAGACTTTAATATTTGAAGTTGTTAAGATCCAGAGCCCGCATCATGCTCTGTTTGGATGGCCGGCTTATGCAAAATTTATGATGAGGCCGTGTTATGTTTATTTGCAGCTTAAGATGCTGGGTTCACAAGGGCACTATCACGGTGCATGGAAGTCGCAAGATAGCCTTGGAGTGTGAAGAAGGCAATGCTACTTACGCTGAGTCTGTTTGTGCAACAGAGGAATGAAATTTTACAAGGATAATGTTGACCCGACAGATATGACGTCTTTGAAGAAGCCAACCCTAGAGCATGACTGAGGGAGTCCTGGATTAGGGGGTCTCCGGATAGCCGGACTATATCCTTTGGTCGGACTGTTGGACTATGAAGATACAAGATTGAAGACTTCGTCCCATGTCCGGATGGGACTTTCCTTGGCGTGGAAGGCAAGCTTGGTAATATGGATATGTAGATATCCTCCCTTGTAATCGACTCTGTGTAACCCTAGCCTCCTCCGGTGTCTATATAAATCGGAGGGTTTAGTCAGTAGGACAACAATAATCATACCATAGACTAGCTTCTAGGGTTTAGCCTCTACGATCTTGTGGTAGATCAACTCTTGTAATACTCATATCATCAAGATCAATCAAGCAGGACGTAGGGTATTACCTCCATCAAGAGGGCCCGAACCTGGGTAAACATCGTGTCCCTCGCCTCCTGTTACCATCTACCTTAGACGCACAGTTCAGGACCCCCTACCCGAGATCCGCCGGTTTTGACACCGACATTGGTGCTTTCATTGAGAGTTCCACTGTGTCGTCATCATAAGGAGGGATGGCTCGTCTCGTTGTTAAGAACAACATCACCTTTGGGGGAGCCCTAGCTGTAGGCCAAACTCTTCGACTAGGCGGCTTCGTTATGACCGCCCGCTCGGCCGCTGCGCCGACGATGACTTCTCGGTTCATCGAAAATAGCCTCCACATCGGCTCGAAATTCACCGAGTAGATGGATCCAATGGAGCTCTCCTCTTTGAACGAGCTCTTGGATCGCATCGCCGCTCTGGGGGTCGCTACGGACTATGATCAGATTGGGCTTAAACCCGACCAAAGGGAGATTAACTCTCCGCCGGTCACCCATCAGATAGCAGTGGTAGAGGAGCAATGCGGCGATTCTTCCTCTATCCTGAGGACGAACTATGTCCAGATTCCCGAGCTCTTCGAGCCGGATACCCGTCCACGGGAGGACATCGCCCTAAACCTGAACCTAGAATCAGGCTGCATGCCGAACCTGCAGGGCAACATCCCGGAGCCTGAACTTCCAAGATTGGAAACTCCTCCGCCCCTGGGTCTCAGATTGGGTCAAGGTCTGGACTTAAATCCACCCACCCACCCAGATATAAACGATCTTTCCCACATTAGGCAAGAGCCCCAAGAGACAATACATCACTATTGGGCCAGATTCCTCCTTGTAATTAACAAGGTTAAGGACTGTCGTGAGGAAGATGCAATTTCGTTCTTCTGTAACAATTGCACGGACAAGGGAATCCTCAATGCCATAAGTCGCGGTGACATTTCACACTTCACTGACTTGGCGACCATATACGGAAGTACTGTGTGATGGAAAGTGCCTGGAAAACCCAAACAAAATTTTGGGATAATCCGGCTCTAACAAAACTCCCAGTCTGAACTAAAAGGGTGCACTCTCATAAGTCGCCCGACTCAATTACAAAGAAGCAAAAGCCCACTACAGGGCGTGGAACTATATTGGAGGGATGGCTTAATGGGCCCTGCAAAATTCATAGTACAGCGGATACCATACCAACACACAGCCTTAGAGCATGTTGGATACTCCGGCAGGTGGCTAAGAGCGGTGAGGATCTCCTCATTCAAAACACCGCAGAGCACCATTCAGTGGATAACAATACAGTATTGACAGTCTTCGAGACCTTCGCCTTAAATAATAGGCGTAAGCGAGCACTCCGTAGCCTTGCCGAAGTCTGCCACATGGCAGCAATAAATCCATGGAGCGACACAGCTATCACCTTCAATGCCAGCGACGAACCTAAATTCCGAACAGCCCGAGCACCAGCCGCCTTGGTCCTCAGTCCAATTGTGGACGGCTTTCGGCTTACTAAAGTGCTCATGGACGGCGGCAGCAGATTAAACCTCATTTATGAGGAGACTCTTCAAAAAATGGAAATAGACAAAAACCGTATTGAGCAAAGCAGCACGACCTTCCGAGGAATCATCCCTAGTCGGGAGGCACGTTGCGCTGGGAAAATCACACTAGATGTGGTATTCGGCACTCCGGAGAATTACAGGTCCGAAGAAATTACATTCCAAGTGGCCCCGTTCAGTAGCGGATACCACGCCCTTCTAGGGCGGGAGGCATTCACGATCTTCCAAGCCATACCCCATTACGGGTACATGAAGCTCAAAATGCCCAGGCCCAATGGAATCATCACTCTAGCTAGTGATCCAGACATAGCACTCCACGCTGAGAACAAAACAGCTGCACTGGCCCTCAAGGCATTATCCGAAGCCCTTATGGCAGAGGAATTAACCGCGTTGCGCTCTACAGTGGGCAAGGACGACGTGATACTCGACAAAAGATCCAAGTCCACCTCTTTTAAACCAGCGGATGAAATAGTCAAATTCCAAGTCCATCCAATAGACCCCACAAAAACAGCATCCATCGGGGCACAGTTAAACCCCGCTGTAGACGCTGCACTACGGGAGTTCCTGCGCAAGAATTGGGACATATTCGCCTGGCATCCATCAGACATGCCAGGAATCCCACGTAGGCTGGCCGAGCATAGCCTTAACATTCTAAAGGGATTCAAGCCGGTCAAGCAGACTCTTCGACGTTTCTCCGATCCTAATAGACAAGCCATGGGAGAGGAGCTAGCCAATTTACTAGAGGCCGGATTCATTAGAGAAATAAAGCATCCGGACTGGCTAGCAAACCTGGTGATGGTACCAAAGAAGGACAAATCCTGGCGCCTATGCGTCGACTTCAATGACCTTAATAAGGCTTGCCCAAAGGATCCCTTCCCCCTCCCTCGCATCGATCAAATTATCGATGCTACCACAGGACATGACTCATCATGCTTCCTCGACACATACTCCGGTTACCACCAAATTAAGATGGCGGAGTCCGATCAAGCTGCAACGGCATTTATCACTCCATATGGCCCCTTCTGTTTTAACACAATGCCCTTCGGGCTCAAAAACGCCGGCGCAACGTATCAGCGCATGATTCAGACATGTCTGGAAAAGTAGATCGACAAAATAGTGGAGGCATACATCGAGGATGTGGTTGTTAAAACCAGACACGTCGAATCCTTAATAGACGACTTGAGGCTCATGTTCGACAATCTCCGAACATACGACATCAAGCTCAATCCGGAAAAATGCGTTTTCGGTGTACCCGCCGGAAAGCTCCTGGGCTTCATCGTCTCCAGTAGAGGAATTGAAGCAAATCCGGCTAAAATCCGAGCTCTGTCGCAATTGGCTATCCCAACTGACCTCAAGCAAATCCAGAGGTTAACTGGATGTGTGGTGGCCTTAAGCTGCTTTATCTCCCAATTAGGAGAAAAGGCACCCCCTTTATCGCCTTCTTTGGCGCACCGAACACTTCGAGTGGATGGACGCAGCCACGGCCGGATTGGAAGAAATAAAAGCCATCCTGGCCACCAACCCAATCTTGGCCGCGCCAAACGTCGGCGAACCAATGCTGTTATATATAGCGGCAACTCACCAAGTTGTAAGCGCAGTGCTCGTCGTCGAACGAGAGACGGACGGACATAAATTCCCACTTGAAAAGCCGGTATATTATGTATCCACTGTACTCACTCCATGCAAATCACGGTACCCACATTATCAAAAGATAGCATACGCGGTATTCATGGCATCCCAGAAATTATGACACTACTTTCAAGAGTGTTCAATTACGGTGGCCTCAGAAGTACCACTCAACAACATAATAACCAACCGCGATGCCACGGGCCGGATTGCCAAATGGGCTATCGACATAACATATAGACCACGGCGAGCCATTAAGTCGCAAGTACTGGCCGATTTCGTCGCCGAGTGGACAGAAGCCGAACTCCCTAAAGAGTACGGCGCGTACTCCAATTGGATCATGCACTTTGACGGCTCTAAAATGCTGGCTAGTCTGGGGGCTGGCGTCATCTTGACGTCCCCCACCAGAGATACAGTCCAATACTTACTGCAAATACTATACGTAGACTCCAATAACGCAACCGAATACGAGGCCATATTACACGGTCTCCGGATGGCAGTTTCCATGGGCATTCAACGCCTGGAGGTGCATGGGGACTCGAACCTCGCAATATCTCAAATAAATGGAGACTTTGATGCCAAGGATCCGAAAATGGCGGCATATCGCAACGCCGTCCTCAAAATGTCAGCTCGGTTCGAGGGGCTTGAATTCCACCATGTGGCTCGGGAAAACAATCAGGCGACGGATATCCTCGCCCATATCGGCGCTAAGCGCGATCCTATCCCACCTAACATCTTCTTGGAAAGGTTGTTTAAGCCATCCGTGGTATGGGAAGGGACACCGGTAACAATATTCCGGACCCGACCACAACACCAGATACCGAACACTCTGACACAATCGGAGGCTCTGGCATCGAAATAACACCTTCAGCCCACGTGATAATGGCCGTTATCACCCCATGGACAGAACCATCCCTGGCCTACCTAACCAGGCAGGACCTACCCGAGGACCAAAATGAGGCACGCTGCATAGTGAGGCGATCTAAAGCCCACAAGGTCCACGAGGGAGAGCTTTATAAGAAAAGCACTATCGGAGTCCTTCAAAGGTGCATCTCCGAAGAGGAAGGGCGGAAGCTTTTGGTAGAAATCCATGCTGGAATCGGCGGCCACCACGCCGCAGCCCGGGCCCTTGTAAGAGGCCTTCCATACAGGTTTCTATTGGCCGACGGCCCGAGCAGATGCACAATATCTGGTCCAACATTGCGTCGGTTGCCAGCTTTTTGCAAACCAAAGCCATATGTCGCCTACCGCTCTCCAAACAATCCCCATTACTTGGCCCTTTGTGGTCTGGGGGCTTGATATGGTCGGACCCCTTAAAGGGGGAACCCATAAGAAAAAAATACTTACTGGTCATGGTGGATAAATTCACCAAATGGATAGAAGCCAAACCCGTTAAAACGTCTGAATCCGGACCGGTGATAGACTTCCTATCTGAGGTTGTGCACCGCACTACTAGGAAAAGGCCTACTAATGGCGCACCTAATTTGGCCATTAATGGCGCATTAGTGGTGCGCCATTAGTAGCATGCCATTAGTATATTTTACTAATGGCGCACCACAGATGCGCCATTAGTATCTGGTATACTAATGGCGCACCCCTGATGCGCCATTAGTATATACAATAGTGCGCCATTAGTATGCCTCCCAGGGGGCCATGTATACCCAGGTGCTTTGGCATACTAATGGCGCACGACAGAAAGATGCGCCATTAGTAACTTCGGCATACTAATGGCGCACTCTTTAATGATGCACCATTAGTATCCTTTGGCATACTAATGGCGCACTATGATGTGACGCGCCATTAGTATGAATATTAGGTTTTTTTAATTTTTTAATTTTCTGTTTTTTGCACAGGTTACAAAATGTATAATTGGACAAAATATAGACAGCACACATCAACAACAGATTCATCGAATACAATAGAAGATTAGTCTCTGAATACAATTCATCATTTTAGTCTCCAAATACAAGTCATCATATTAGTCTCCGAATTGAAAAGACCGAACAAAGATAGAACATTATATTACAAGTCTCGAGACCGCGAGTTTGTCTTCACATTACAAGTCGATATCGATCATCTAAACTACCATCACATAGAAGAGAGCTGCGGTCATCACGATGAGCATCATCGCGATGAAACTCGTCTTCATCCGGTTCCTCCAACGCTCCCTCCCCTCTCCCGCTAGATAGCGGGCGTATCTAGATTTGGCCTCGGCCCTAGTGGCGTACCCTTTGTAACTGTTACCGCTGAATCGGTGAACCTGTCTCCGACACTCCTCCCAGTCGTCGTAGACTCCGGGAACCTTACCCTTGTACACGACATACCACGGCATCGCTATGCAGTAGCCAAACGAAACATTAGTACCAATTCACAGACAATACATAAGCAATATATAAGTATGCAACAGAACGATCGGAAGAGAAAAGCAAGACATTAATAGCATCGATTACATCTTAAGTTGAACGACTCTCGAAACCAAAGAGACATACTACAAGTTCATTAAAGTTTAATTACAACATGAGACTCAAGGGACCAGAGCGTGGATGAAGCTGCCGTCTATCGTGGGAGTCATGAAAGAATGGGCGTTGTCAGCCTGCATTTGTAGGATTGTGTCGATGTCACTGTTGGACGGTTGATTTCTGAGGTAGAACTGCCCCGCGGTATGAAGGACATCTTGATGGATGATTTCCGCAAACTCCGACTGGATGCGAAAGAATTCTTGTCTGATGTCCGCGTCCTGGATTGCCGACACGCTCGCGGCCCAATCTTTGAGTCTACTCGGTAGCAGAAGTTGATGATGGTCCCGTACGATCACCCGCATGTGATGGATGGCATAGTAGGCACCCTTCTGACCGCCAGGCGGCTGCTTGACGCAGCAGAACGTTGTATTGTGGGAGAACACGTGCTTGCCGTACTTATGAATAGGCCTGGTGAAGGTGCCTCTAGATTTGACGTAGCCGGGGAGAACATCATCAAGAACCTTTTTGACATTTGTGTAGTCTATGTTCGACTGACGGTCCGGGTCGAAATACGTGGCCATGGAATATTTGGGGCTTAGGAGGATGAGCGTGCAACATGTGTCACTGCAGAAAACACGGAATGTTAAAAGAAAAACGATTGAAATCTAAGAATTCATATGTTACGGGGCGGTTGAGGGGAGGACTTACTCGGGAAAGTAAGGCACGAGGAAGTTATCCTTATCTTGGTTTGCCAGAATGACGCCTTCGAGGTAAGAACTCGCGACTTGCCGGTCCCCAGCGCTGCCCAAGATCTTGGCACGCATGTAGAAGGGGTCGACTATCACGATGTCCGGAGTCTTGTCGCGAATGATCCGCATCTCCATACTCAGCGAAAATAGCCGAACGAAGGTGTAGTGCAGCGGATGAAGGTTCAACATAGCGTGGATGTCATCAAACTGCAGGACGATCATACCCCCGATGGAGTTATCCACAAAGCCCTTGCCCTCTGGCACCTTGGCCGCGAAAACCGGGTATGCCACATCCTTCTCTCCGAGATGCCGCTTCTCCAAAGAAAGAACACTGTCATGCAGACTTTCCATAGCACCGGTTGCAGCATCGAGCATATTTCTCGGTAGCATCGGCCTACCCGCCACATGCACCCTCCTCGAGATATCCTCAGGTGAAGGTGGCCCGTCCTGAGCACGGATCGTACTCGGTGCCGGCTGGCCCGCACCCTTGTTAGTCTTTCTTTTGCGTGCCTTCTTCTTCTCCTGTAATGGGACTGAGTTCTGCTCACAGACCGCCTTCTTGAGTGTGTTGGGGCTGATCATATTTCGCACCTTGCCTATCTGAGGCTCGGTGAAGTCGGCAGCTGGAGGCGTCTCCTGAGAGCTGAACTGCAGACGACGCCTGTTGCAACTTGGGTTCTCCGTGGTACCAGCTAGATTGCGCACGTCTTTTGTTGGGTTGGGTTCTTGAGAAGGAGGCCCCATGAAGTCGCCACCGTACCCATGATCGGCAAAGTACTGATCGACGTTGGAAAATGTATCGTCGTCGTCGTCGTTCTGATCCTGTGCCATATGCATGTTTGGATCCAGTGGCATAGGGATGTCCGGCACCGTTGCGGCGGTCTTGCCATGGGGCCGACTTGGCGCCGGCACGACTGGCGGTGTTGTCTTTGGGGTGGTGTCCCCCGGCCCCAAACGAATCTGGCTCTTCGGCCAAAGCAGGGGCTAGCTCAGGCAGGCGCTGAGGGTCATCACGTCATCATCGTTGGCCCCGACGGGTCGAATCAGAGGTAACAACTCGTCGCAGCCTGGCAGCACCCGAACAAGTTGAACCCTAAACAAGTTGGGTGGCATCTGGGTACCGTGGAACAAGGGGTTTCCCGGTTGAACGATTTTGCCCTTGGCGACATCGACCAACTCGTTGTTCACGAAGTGCAGGAGAGTGCATGGAACGTCGGCGGCGCCCTGCGAAAACATGTAGGGCGTCAAGGATGCCCAGTCAAAGGCAAGGAGATGAAGTCCTCGGCCGAGAGAGGCTTAATTAGTTACCGTGATGATGGCGTCGAGCTCAGCTAATGTCGAGGCACCGCCAACGGCGGGCGTGCAGTTGACGGAGGGGCCGCTTGCTGCAGAGGTGCTGGCCGACGTACACCCGGGTGCATTAAGCTCCCGTGCCGGCGTCGGAGACACCAATGCCGCCTCCGCCGGAGACACCAATGGCCCCGCCATCGCGTTCTGCGAGTTACTGGCCGTGAAGCTAGGAATCAGGGGCGGCCCCTGTTGGCCGCCCGCAATCCACGCACTAATCCCCTGGATGAAGGTAGGCACAATGGCGGTGATCGTCACTCCGAGTTGTTGTTGCACTTGCTCTTGCACAATCTCCGGAATCCGCGCCACCTGTGCCCTAAGTTCTTGAACCTCGCGCGCCTGGCTTTCCGAGCTGGTCTTTTTCTCCTTTCGCCCACCAGTGTTATAGTATGACAATCATTTTGTCGACAAGCCTTTGCCGGCCACACGACCAGCTGACGTCGGCTTACTGAGCTTATCCTTGTTCTTCATTACATTCAACGCCCTATTTAGAGTGGTGTCCCAAGGGTTGCTCTGAGTCGACCCCGCGCTACTGCTTTCAGTCGCCTGCGGAAGGAATGTGAACCATTTAGAAATTTGGCTTCATTAATTAGAATGCAACCATATGGAGCTAATTACGCGGGGGTGTATTCCTTACCAAAACAAGCTCAAGCGGCCTGGTCTTCGGATCCGTGGTAAGCTCCTTTGTTTTCGGGTCCTTCTTGTACCGGGCCCTGACAAAGTTCCTGGTCTGCTTGTCACCGTATTTATCGAAGAGGGGCGGTAGGCCTTGCTCGGCACGGTCCGCCTCCTCCTTGTCCCATGTAGGCTCCGCCACTCTATAACCGCCGGGACCGAGTGTGTGTTCCCCTAAGTTCAGCTCCCGCATTTCTTTCCCCCACTTACTTGATTCGGAGCTTGCAGTGCTCGAGCAATTGATCTTGAAGTCGTTGTAGTCATCTTCGGTGATCGAAGGATTTTTCTCCTTGATCTTCTCATAACTCTCACCTTTCTCAATCCTTCTCTTCACATTGCTTTTCCAAGTAGACAGGGCCGTGCTCATCTTCGTGAGGGCAGCATTGTTCACTTTATTCCGTTTGAGGCTTGTGTTTTCAAATTCAGCGGGGAACTTGTATCGTTCGTGCAGCTTCGTGAAGAGGAGGTTGCGCAAATTCCCTCGGTTAGGATGCCTGAGGTTCTCGGTGTTGATCGAGACGGTGCTCTGGAGAATGCACCCGAGCTGAAGCGAGTACCCCTTGACTATTCGTTCAGGCGCCGTTGGATTCCCGTTGGAGTCCACTTTAGTAACTTCCTCCTTGAGGGTGCGGAGCACGGTCGGGCGCCGGTCCTTCCGTTGCCTCTTCGGTTGGCTGCCATCTGTGCGTGCGCCACCATCATCAGTGGTGGCATCCTCGGCAGCACCATCAGTGGTGGCATCAGTGGGGTCATCCTCGGCGGTACCATCAGTGGTCTCAGGATCGGTGGGGAAGGCGGCGTCCTCATACAAGTGAGGTTGTTCCTCCATCTCCTGGGACACCTCCCAGAATTTCTTGCCGCCCGAACCCCCGGCCTCATCGTTGTTGGCCATGTTTCTCTCTAAATAGGAACAAAGTTTGGTCAAAAAGTTGGTTATTGTCAAGGAACAAGATCTCTAAGTTGACCAAATAACCTAATTCTCGAGGAATGTCGCCAAAAAGTTGGTTATTGTCAAGGAACAATTGAGAGATGTTTGTGATATTACCTAGGTGTTTTGGGATAGAACCTGTTAGTGTGTTATTGCTAAGGTCCAAGTCCACGTTCTCAGGGTAACCTAGTTCTTGAGGGGTGTGTCTAGAAAGTTGGTTGCTGCAAAGATACAAGGTTGCTGCAAAGATACAAGGTCGGAGAGGATAAGGATGCCGGGGAGTGGGGCGCGGGGAGGATGTCGGGGACGAGGTCCGGGTGGTGGTGGTGCTCCGGCGACGGTGGTGTGGACGGGGCGGCGTCCGGGCGGCGGGGTCATGTCGAGGTGGTGGGGCAGCATCGAGGTGGTGGGGCAGCGGCGTCGGGGCGGGGTCGAGGCGGCGTCGGGGCGGCGGGGCAGCATCGAGGCGGCGTCGGGGCGGCGGGGCAGCGTCGAGGCGACGGGGCAGCGGCGTCGGGAGAGGAGGGGAGGGGGATCGAGGGCGAGGGCGAGGGAGAGAGAGGGGATAGGGAGGGGCCGGGGAGGGAATATGGATGGGGCCGGGCACAATACTAATGGCGCACCACCCTCGGTGCGCCATAAGTACATCCATACTAATGGCGCACCTCACCGTGGTGCGCCATTAGTATTTTTTTTTCTTATAGCAATGGCACAATACTAATGGCGCACCACCCCTCGGTGCGCCATAAGTACATCCAGACTAATGGCGCACCTCACCGTGGTGCGCCATTAGTATTTTTTATAAGACAGTAATAATTTTTTAAACTAGTTTAAATCATAACAGTAATATTTTTTTTATAAGACAGTAACAGTAATAATTTTTTATAAGACAGTAATAGTTTTTTTAAAAATATAATCAAACAGTAATGCCGGTGGAGCGGGGGAGGGTGCGCGGGGTGCGGGGGGTCGGCGGCGGCGGTTGAGTAGGGGAGGGGTGCGGGGGGTCGGCGGCGGCAGTTGAGTAGGGGAATCGAGGGTGCGGGGGGTCGGCGGCGGCGGCCGGTGGACCGGGGGGTGCTCGGCGGCGAGGGGGACCGGATCTGGCGAGGTGGGGTAGCGATCGAGATGGAGGGGGATCGAGATCGAGTGTCCATGAAATTTAAAAATATTCATGATAGTTCAAAAAGTGCCCATGAAATACAATCGAGAAATGAAGGCTACGATTTAAATACAATCGATCTTAGCTAGCTATCTGTTCACAATCTTCTTGCCCTTCTTTTTCGCAAATGGAGTTCTTCTGTGGAACGGACGTCCTTTAGGTAGGGTGGTCCTGCTTCTTCTTGTGGTGTATGCTGCTACTTCATCATCGTCGTCATGTTCGATCCTCGGGTCGCCGTACTTGTCAAAGTCTTTCTCATTGGCTACTCCATCCATTCCGATGATCTTCCTTTTGCCTCTCCTCACGACAACACGACTGGGCTTTGACGGGTCGGTAATGAAGAAGCATTGGTCCACTTGGGAAGCCAGTACCCATGGCTCATTTTTCGCGGTGACGTTTGCGCGCGCGGTCTTGGATTTGGCTTCGGGTATAACCATGGTGGTGAAATACCGGTCTTCTTTTAGGACGCTCTTGGCCCATCTGACACGGAACATCGGGACCTTCTCTCCAGCGTAGCTCAGCTCCCAGATCTCCTCGATCCTTCCGTAGTATCTGTCCTTGTCGTTACCGGTGTAGGATTCCATCGTTACCCCGGAGTTCTGATAACCATCGCTCTTCATGTCCTTGGCCTCGGTGTAGAATGTGTAGCCGTTGATATCGTACGCCTCATAGGTCATCAGGTTGTGCTCGGCGCCCTGTGACAAGGCGAATATGAGTTGTTCTTCCGCGGAAGAATCCTCATGTAAAGGGTACGACAGAAGCTTCTGCTTGAACCAACGCGTGAAACATGAGTTGTGCTCTTTGAGTATATCTCCGTCTGTCCTCTGTTGGCCTCAGTCATTGTACGTCTTCTTAATAAAGGTTTTGTGCTGTACCACCCAAGGATCGACCACGTCTATGTGTTGTAGCGCGACTAGGTTTGCTCTTTCAAAGTCGGCGAGTCGACCCTCGAAGTCGACATGCATTTCGCGACGACCCTCACGGTGACCCCATCCAGCGAGCCTGCCGAGGTGCCTGTTGACGGGCAGACCAACGGGGTTCTCGATGCCTAGATAATTTGTGCAGTAGGAGATGCACTGTTCGGTCAGAAAGCCCCTGGCTATGCTTCCCTCTGGACGTGACATGTTGCGAACGTATCCTTTGATGACACCATTCATCCTTTCGAACGGCATCATGCTGTGTAGGAACATCGGCCCGAGTTGGATGATATCGTCCAGGATATGGACCAGCAGATGCACCATAACGTCGAAGAATGCGGGCGGGAAGTACATCTCAAGCTCGCATAGTATCACCATGATCTCTTCCTGTAGCCTTCTGAGTTGCCTCACGCCAACAGACTTCCGAGAGATGACGTCGAAAAAGTTGCATAGGCCAAATAGGGTTTCACGGACGTGCGCGTCCATGATCCCATGGATTGCAACTGGAAGTATCTGCGTCATCAGCACGTGACAGTCGTGAGACTTCATCCCGCTGAACTTCAGCTTCGCTGGGTCTAGGTATCTGCTTATCTTCCCCGCGTAACCGTAAGGAAGTTTTACTCCTACGAGGCAGGTGAAAAACTGCTCGATCTCCTCCTGACTTAGAGTGAAGCACGCGGGAGGGTAGTCATTTCCGGTCTTCTTGGCCTTTTTGCCTTTGTGACGACTTTCCGTGTCCTGCTTCGCCTCATCATCATCATCATCATCATGATCATCATATATAGCGTGAAGCTCCTGCCTGATGCCCATTGATTTCAAGTCTGCCCTTGCTTTCGGCCCATCTTTGGTATGATCAAGTAAGTAGAGCACATGTATGTACCTGTATCACTGTCTTGGAGCCAACAAACGCCTCAATTTTTCTCCAACTGTGATCGAACCTGATCGCCTATGCTTCTTCTTTCACTCTCCTGCATAAAGTTATTGTTACTACCTGGGAGGGATTATATGCTTGTTTACCACTACTAATACCATTTTTTAATATAATCTTCATTCTCCTGCTATTTCTTTTCTTACATGTGTTGATGCCACAGTGTCTCAGGTTCTTCCTAGTTAAAACATGTGATTTTGAGAAGGAATTTGCCCAATTTTCGCAGGGAGACAAAACTTAGCTAAAAATTTGATATAACAAGTAGTCCATGAAATTATATTTCCTCTAGGCAAAGTAGAAGATATTATTTTGTTTTTCCTCTAAGGTAAAGGAAATAGCCATCACTTTGAAGTGTCTAATAGATGAAATAATGCATGAGTTAGAAAGATATGTGCAAGTGTCTGAAGGCATCCTATGAAGCAGAGCTTCCAAATTGATCTTCTTGAAACATTGTTACTAAGTAAGGCTTAATTTCATATTTCTGCAAACTAAGGTAAACCAATTATTACATGCATAAATTTCTCATTTGGAGAAGCCAAGTATCAAAGGTTTCGAACCATGAGAATTTATTGCATTTTTCGGTGACAACACAGCTAGGAAAAAAAGACTCTGATACAGAGACTAATGACGCGATGCCCCCCTCCCTTAGAGGCATTATCACAAACACCTATCAAGCACAATCCTTTCACATGTAAACTTGAGCATGCTCTGGAAAAATCACACAGCAAGAAAAAAATTGAACAGAGGATGCAAGAGGAAGGAGGGAGGGGGGATGAGGGAAGAGGGAGGAAGGACGAAGGAGTGGTGGCTACCTGCCTACGGACTGGTCGCCGGCGTAGCTCCGAGCGGCAGCGTTGCTGGGCAGGAGCGCCTGCTCCAGGGAGGGGAGCGCCGCTGGTGGGAGCGGCTGCTTGATGGGGGGAGGCGCTGCTGGGGTCCTGTACCGGAGGCAGGGCAGCGGAGGGTTCGGCCGGCTGGGCGCGCCGCGGCGGCGGGCCGGCAGCGGTGGCGGCGGCTAGGAACCCTAGATGTCGTGCTCGGGAGGGAAGTTGGCGCAGGCGGGGCCGCGGGGGGAGGGGGACGGCGAGGGCGCGGGCGCGGGCGGAGGGGGAACGGTGAGGGAGGTGGTCGGGTGCGGCGGGGGAAGCAAGCACGGCCGGGGACGGCGAGCACGGGGGAAGTGGTGGGCGGTGGTGGTCAGGCGCGGGTGAGACGAGGCAGCGGAGGGATTAGAGAGAAATGGTGATTGGGGATTTTAGTGTGGGGGGAGGCTTAGCAATGGCGCACCACCCAAGGGTGCGCCATAAGTACATCCATAGACACCACCGAGGGGTGCGCCACAAGTAATTTAATCTAGCCCGACTTGTCAGGTTATATACAACCTAACCCTATCTACAACAGACCCCGCCCACTAGCCCGACTGGTCAATACACAGCACACACACCAGGAGGTCTTGGGTTCGATTCCCAGGCTCCCCAATATTTTTTTATGCATTTTAAATCCAGTTTGATATTTATTTGTGTTTAAATATGTTCAAACTTGTTTAAATCATAACAGTAATAACCCCCCCAGGGGTGCGGGGGGCCGGGTGCTCGTCGGCGGCGGTGGAGCGGGGGAGGGTTGCGGTGGGTCGTCGTCGGCGGCGGAGCTAGCTAGCGGGGGAGGGTGCGGGTGGGATCGAGATCGAGATGGAGGGGGAATCGAGATCGAGATGGAGGGCGATCGAGATCAAGTGTCCTCATGAATTCAAAAAGTGCCCATGAAATTTAAAAATATTCATGATATCAAAAAGTGCCCATGAAATACAATCAAGAAATGAAGACTATGATTTAAATACAATCGATCTTAGCTAGCTATCTGTTCACAATCTTCTTGCCCTTCTTTTTCGCAAATGGAGTTCTTCTGTGGAACGGACGTCCTTTAGCTAGGGTGGTCCTGCTTCTTCTTGTGGTGTGTGCTGCTACTTCATCGTCATCGTCATGTTCGATCTTCGGGTCGCCGTACTTGTCGAAGTCTTGCTCATTGGCTACTCCATCCATTCCGATGATCTTCCTTTTTCCTCTCCTCACGACAACACGACTGGGCTTTGACGGGTCGGTAATGAAGAAGCATTGGTCCACTTGGGAAGCCAGTACCCATGGCTCATTTTTTGCAGTGACGTTTGCGCCCGCGGTCTTGGATTTGGCTTCGGGTATAACCATGGTGGTGAAATACCGGTCTTCTTTTTGGACGCTCCTGGCCCATCTGACATGGAACATCGGGACCTTCTCTCCAGCCTAGCTCAGCTCCCAGATCTCCTCGATCGTTCCGTTGTAGCTGTCCTTGTCGTTGCCGGTGTAGGATTCCATCGTTACCCCGGAGTTCTGATAACCATTGCTCTTCATGTCCTTGTCCTCGGTGTAGAATGTGTAGCCGTTGATATCGTATGCCTCATAGGTGATCAGGTTGTGCTCGGCGCCCTGTGACAAGGCGAATATGAGTTATTCTTCCGCAGAAGAATCCTCATGTAAAGGGTACGACAGAAACTTCTGCTTGAACCAACGCGTGAAACATGAGTTGTTCTCTTTGAGTATATCTCCGTTCGTCCTCTGTTGGCCTCGGTCATTGTACGTCTTCTCAATAAAGGTTTTGTGCTCTACCACCCAAGGATCGACCACGTCTATGTGTTGTAGCGCGACTAGGTTTGCTCTTTCAAAGTCGGCGAGTCGACCCTCGAAGTCGACATGCATTTCGCGGCAACCCTCATGGTGACCCCATCCAGCGAGCCTGCCGAGGTGCCTGTTGACGGGCAGACCAACAGGGTTCTCGATGCCTAGATAATTCATGCAGTAGGAGATGCACTCTTCGGTCAGAAAGCCCCTGGCTATACTTCCCTCTGGACGTGACATGTTGCGAACGTATCCTTTGATGACACCATTCATCCTTTCGAACGGCATCATGCTGTGCAGGAACGTCGGCCCGAGTTGGATGATATCCTCCACGATATGGACCAGCAGATGCACCATAACAACGAAGAATGCGGGCGGGAAGTACATCTTAAGCTCGCATAGTATCACCACGATCTCTTCCTGTAGCCTTCTGAGTTGCCTCACGCCAATCGACTTCCGAGAGATGACGTCGAAAAAGTTGCATAGGCCAAATAGCATTTCACGGACGTGCGCATCCATGATCCCACGGATTGCAACTGGAAGTATCTGCGTCATCAGCATGTGACAGTCATGAGACTTCATCCCGCTGAACTTCTGCTTCGCTGGGTCTAGGTATCTGCTTATCTTCCCCGCGTAACCGTAAGTAAGTTTTACTCCTAGGAGGCAGGTGAAAAACTGCTCGATCTCCTCCTGACTTAGAGTGAAGCACGCGGGAGGGTAGTCATTTCCGGTCTTCTTGGCCTTTTTGCCTTTGCGACGACTTTCTGTGTCCTGCTTCGCCTCATCATCATCATCATCATCATCATCATCATTAGCGTGAAGCTCCTGCCTGATGCCCATTGATTTCATGTCTGCCCTTGCTTTCGGCCCATATTTGGTCCTCTCTGGCATGTTGAGCAGGGTACCAAGAAGACTCTCGCACACGTTCTTCGTGATATGCATGACATCAAGGCTGTGAGGCACACGGTGGATCTTCCAGTACGGCAAGTCCCAGAAAACAGACCTCGTTTTCCATACCTTCAGCAGCGGCTCTGGCGCCTTTCGCTTCTTTCCCGGCTCTGGTGCCTTTTGCTTCTTTCCTGGCAGTGGGCAGTCTTTCCAATTTTTCAACAGCTCGTCTATTTCCTCGCCGCTCCTCGTACGCGGGCGTCCTCGGGGTTCGGTTTCACCATCGAACAGATCCTTGCATTTTCTCCACGGGTCATCGTCACGAAGCCACCTTCGATGTCCCATGAACACGGTTTTTGAAGACCCGGGATCTCTATCTAGCTGGCGATACGTTGTGTCATCCATGCACCTGACGCATCCAGAAAATCCTTGGACCACCTGCCCCGCAACATATCCGTAACCGAGATAGTCGTGCACCGTCGTGAGCAGCGCGGCTCTCATAGGGAAATATTCTTTCTCTGCAGCGTCCCACGTATTGGCTGGCGTTTTCCACAGCGTGTCAAGCTCCTCTTTCAGCAGCCCTAGATACAGATTGATGTCGTTCCCTGGTTGTTTTGGTCCTTCAATTAGCATACTCATGTGAATGTACTTCCTCTTCATGCACAACCAGGGGGAAGGTTGTACATCCACACAAACACAGGCCAGGTGCTATGTGTGCTTCTCTGGCTGCCAAACGGATTGACTCCATCGGTGCTCGCGCCCAGCACGATGTTCCTTGGATCATTCCCAAATTCTGGGTCTTCGAAGTTCAACGCTTGCCACTGGCTCGCATCCTTAGGGTGACTAAGCATCTTGTCTTTTTTATCTATCTCCGGATCATTTGCGTCATCTTCTCGCTTCTTCTCCTCCCTATCCGCGTGCCAACGCAGGAGCTTTGCTACCTTAGGTTCCGCGAAATACCGCTGCAGACGAGGAGTGATCGGAAAGTACCACACCACTTTTCGAGGAGCTTTCTTCCTCTTCTTGTATCGAGTGACACCGCACACCGGACATATGGTAGACTCCGCGTGCTCGTCCCGATAAATGATGCAATTGCTCATGCACACATGGTATTTCATGTGCGGTAAATCCAGAGGACACACGATTTTCTTCGCCTCCTCCAAACTGGTCGGGCACTTGTTCCCCTCGGGAAGACGTTCGTGCCAGAATGACATGTTCTCGTCAAAGCATGCGTCGGTCATTTTGTGTTTTACCTTCATCTCCAGAGCCATGAGCGTTACTTTCAGGCAGGTATCCTCGGGCCTGCATCCTTCATACAATAGAGTAACCGCGTCTAACTCAAGTTGATCCATCTTGGCTTTCTCTCGGGCGGCAGCTCTTGCGTTATCCGTCTGCTTGAGAACCAGCTCTTGAATATGAGGGTCCTGCACCTAGCCCATCAATGGTCCAGCGTCGCCTGCTCCGCCGGCATCATCATCTTCATGATCATGCCCGTCGACTGCTCCGGCATCTTCCTCATCATCATGTCCTGCATCTTCTACATGATGACTGTGTACAACATCACCGTCGTGATCATCTACTGGGGATTCTTCGTCTTCTCGCCCGCCCGAGCCGCGGTGGTTGTCTTGCTGCCCTTCCTCGTTTCTTGCCCGGCCCCCATGGACGACTTCGTAGTCATCTTCATCACCTTGCCACCGATAGCCATCCATGAAACCACGCAAGAGCAGGTGGTCCCGCACCTGCCCGGATTCCGGGTCCGCAATAAGGCTCTTCAGCTTGCATCTTCGACACAGACATCTTATCTCCGTCTCATTCTTTTGAAGCATCTTGGCCTTCGCGGACCTCAAAAACCTATTCACGATGCCTTCGGTCATCATGCGGACCATGGTCGCCTGCGGGGTAGAGAAAAACGATATTTTAGAACCAAGAAAAAGTTTGGCATGACTTTCCCTAAAAATAGGACCAAAAAGAATGCTTAATGCCAAAATTCTCGCCGAAACGGAAATGAATCAACATTCCGGCAAAATATTGGCAACTATCGAATTTCAAATATCGGTACACCTCCAAACACAAACACATATGCAACACCACAAACATATATATGCAACATAAATATAGATCTAGCTAGGCCATAAAAAGTGCATGTGCACATTGTTGTAGGGAGAACAACATAAATATAGCTTCCCGCCTTACTTACCTATCAAAACAAGGTAATTTAACCACTTAAATTGAATGAATCTATGGTGGAAATGAGGTGAAAAAGAGGAGGCACCCGAGACAAGGAGGAGGTGGAGAGAATGAAGTGGGGAGAAAGTGAGTGTGGGTAGGAGAGGCTGTCCAAAATATCTTGTTGCTGCCCACTTACTAATGGCGCACCAACTCTAAATGCGCCATTAGTAATCCAGGTTACTAATGGCGCACCTCCTGGTGGTGCGCCATTAGTAGTTTTGCAAAATAAAACATACTAATGGCGCACTGTCCCACAGTGCGCCATTACTAGTTTAAACTAGTAATGGCGCACGGTGGAACAGTGCGCCATTAGTAGTTTTGCAAAAAAGGGAATAAAAAATATAATAAAAAAACAACATTAGTGGCGCACTTTCCGGCTGGTGCGCCATTACTAGTTACAACTAGTAATGGCGCACTGTATCTGGATGCGCCATTAGTATGTTTGGACAGGCGCACTAGTTAATTTTTTTTGATACTAATGGCGCACCCGGGGCCAGGTGCGCCATTAGTAGTTTCAACTCTAATGGCGTATCAGTAGGTGGTGTGCCATTAGTATATACTAATGGCGCACCGCTTGTCTGGTGCGCCATTAGTATCAATCCCATCTATAGCCCTTTTTCTAGTAGTGCCGTTATGGCATCCCCCACAACATCATCACTGACAACGGCACGAACTTTACAGCCGACGAGGTAAAACTTTGGTGCAGCAACATGGGCATCAAGCTCGATTATGCTTCTGTCTATCACCCGCAAACTAATGGTCAAGTCGAGTGAGCAAATGGTATTATCATGAGCGGCATCAAACCCAGATTAGTGTGGTCCTTAAAGGAATCAAACACGCACTGGGTAGAGGAGCTCGACTTCGTACTATGGGGGCTGCGGACCACGCCGAATCGCACTACCGGATACACATCGTTTTTATGGTGTACGTCGCAGAGGCGGTTCTGCCTTGCGACATAATTCATGACTCACCTCGAGTGCACATGTATGAATAAAAAGAGGCCGAGCTCGATCGGCAGGACAGTTTGGACGCCCTGGAGGAGGAGCGCGACGTAGCAAAAGCTTGTTCCGCATTCTATCAGCAACAGTCTCGAAGGTATCAAAGTAGAGAAGTACGGGCCAAAACCTATAACGTCGGCGAACTAGTTCTACGCCCGCCGAAGAAGAAAAAGAACAAGCTCAAGCCCAAATGGGAAGGTCCCTTTATTATTGACCAGGTTCTGACCGGTGGAGCGTACCGTCTACGGGATGCATCGGACAATCGACTCGAGCCAAACCCATGGAACACAGCCAGACTCCGAAGATTCTACGCCTAGTGCCGGACTCTATGTTCGTCTCCTTACCTCCGTCAATTTTTTGCATATCAATTATCTGTCTTCTCTCTCTCTTTATCTCTTATTTTTTCTTCTCCTCAAGGCCTTAAAAGGCTAACTTGTGTCTTGGTTACACAATCTTGATGCGCCAACCGCGCTCATTATACCTGGGGGCTTCTTATACAGAAGCTTAATATAACTATTTTTCTGGGCTTTATGCCCCGCACATGTGTCATTCTTCCACATGTACCTTTTCTTCGCCATTATATGCATCGATATGACTGAAGTTTTGGCCATCCTGGGTTGCTTGGCTCTTGTATTTATGCCCTATGTTCCCGTTAATTCAGCTAGGGCATAAGGGGAGCACCTCTGTGATTGTTACTGCCGGGTCAGCCGGATGTGTACCTCAGACTGGGTGAAGCCAAAAGCTAGAATATTCGGTCGGTGAACAAAAGATGACTTTTATTTATTTTGATACATGCCCCCAGATGTTTATAGCCTGCGTCTCTTTTCGCAGTTCGGACATGCACATTAGGGCATGCGTACCCAGGGAAAGGAACCCTTAATGGAACTATTCTCCCTGGAAGATGTTTCTTACTATCCATGTAATACAACATAGCTAGTTGGGTACTTGTCTGTTCAAGCACTTATGACCCCTACGCCTGGTTTCCACGCATACCCCGGTTTTTACATAACCGAGCGGGCATTCGGATACACTCCGGACTATCGGGTCTAGAGGCCGAAGCGAAAAGGTCCGCCATGACAAATGATTTACAATCCGACTAGGGACATTATACATGTCACTTAAAGTACACAGTCACTAAGACTGACCAAATTCTTCTTCTATACCATCCAACAGGCTGTCTAGCCTACAATCCTGTTGGGAATACTTTGCGGCTAATTCTACTTGGTCATACACCAAACTGACGGGGATCTCTTTCCCATCAGGCCCCATAGGTCCGACCTCGGCCATGTGGTTTGGGTCAGCTTTGGTATATCGCGTCTTCACCATGGCCCATGCTTCCCTTGCACCT
Source organism: Triticum aestivum (assembly GCF_018294505.1). Lineage (NCBI taxonomy): Eukaryota > Viridiplantae > Streptophyta > Magnoliopsida > Poales > Poaceae > Triticum > Triticum aestivum. Next base: position 61,919,258 of record NC_057797.1, read on the forward strand.
TGTCGGCAGGCTGATATCTTCCATAATCGGAAGCGTCGCCGTGCTCCCTTGAGCTTCTCTATAAGCTCCCCCATGCCTCCTGGCGGGGAGGAGGATGGCCACAAGGCTTGGGCAATACCCTGCATCACCTGCCGAACTTGTTCGTGCAATTGTGAGAGCTCTGGTAGAAAATCACCCGCAGACCCGGGCATCTCCTCCGTGGGACGACCCATCAACATACCTGCAAACATAACTCTGTTAGCCGGCTTCTTCATCGAACTCTTTCAAAAGTTCCTTCAAGCACTTACTAAAAATGCCGCGTCGAAGCCACTTATTCTCCTTCACGGAGTCCGCAAGTTGGGCTCGGACATCTTTCAGTTCCACGCCCAGCCGGATATTGGTGTCCTAAAGATTATTTTTCTCCTGCCTGACCCGCGTAAGCACGCGTTCGCCAGCATTTAGATGTCGATTAGCACGTTGCGCATTCTCCGGCACGGCCTCCGGATTCACTCCAGAGTCATCTGCAACATCTATTGTTAGATTTGCATGCCTGCTGCATACTATCTGGTACATGTCATTGTTTGCAATGAAAACAAGTGTCACCAGAGGGGGCCTTCTCGGACTCCTTCAACGCGGCAACCGCGGCCGGTAGCTGGGCTTTGCACTCTCCCAGCTCTTGAGACAATTGGGAATTCTTCTCTGTAAGAACCTGCACAAATATTGATCCTTAAATCAGTTGTGTCAACTGTTTCAAGTCTCAAGGGCTACTGATATATATATAATCGTCAGATTTTCTTACCCGTATATCCTTTACATACTGGTCCGTGGCTCTGGCAAGACCGTTTTGAGCAGCACGGATGTACGTGTCTCCTGAGTTGAAGGCATCGAACGCCTCTTGGGAGAAACAAGCGTCACGAAGTACGGCCCGGCGATGCCTGTGATTCATGGCGCTCTCCACTTCAGAATTTGTAGCGGATAATCTATCTGCATCCTATGTAGGAGGAGCATCCGGTGTTCGCCTCGTGTTATATTCCGCCTCTATGTCCGGCCCTGGAGCCCGACTAGTGGAGGCGTGATCGGCAACCTCTCCGGATATAGTCCGGTGAGCGTTTTTCCTACTAGGAAACATGGACGTCATTATATTTTAAGAAAGACGACAACCACGGAGCGAGGTTCTGTATCATACCTCTGCGCCGGCATCTCAGTCCTGACTGCCTTCCTTTTTGGCCTACCCGGCTTTAGTGTCCCTTGTTGGCGAGTCACTGTGGGTTCGGCATGGCATCCTGAGGGCCTTCCCTGTAAAACACCATATGTGTATGGTAGGTGAAGTGCATTAAAGGGGATCCTTCTCGGAAGTTGGGGCTCCGGTTTTTCTTACATGCGATGCGGGGAGTAGCCCAGGATAGTCGGCTATGATGGCCACCATGGCATCATCACAGCTCAATTGATAGAATGTCCTGTCGATCAGCTCCACAAATATGTCCGGATCCTCTTCGAGTCTGGGATCGAGGGCCCGCTCAGGGTCCTCCGGTTGTGGAGGTGGGCTGTTGACCTCCCCTACAGCCTTTCGTAGTTCCTTCCATGAAATGGCAAGGTGAGTATTTATGACGAAGAATGCGGGAAGGTTGGGAGTAAAAAGTGACAGCTCACCTAGCTTGGAGGGTTGTACATGGAGAATCCATCCCGTGGCTTAATACAGGTGAACTCCTCTTCCTCTCCCTTGAACAGATTGGACATAATTTTTGCTAGAGCAGCAACTGAGTCCGGTCCCTTACGCCCGTAGCGGGTGGTATCATCTTCCCCGTTAAAATGCCACATGGGGTGCCCTCGATATTGAAGTGGCTGCACCCCCGCATTATACATATGGACATAACTTCGGTTATTGTCAGTCCTAATTGAGCCAACACTTTTATCCGGCCCATCAGGTAAAAGACTTCTCCGTTATCTTCCACCTGAGGCCTCCGTGGGCGCCAGCTTCGGCGTTTCTTCAAAGGGGCATTGTTGAACTCGGGAAGACCCATCCGAATAGGATCTGGAAGGGGGACGTCCTCCATGTAAAACCACTCTGAAGGCCAGTCTTCGGACGTCTTCTTCGGGGTACCGGACAGGTATTTGGTCCCAGTGATGCGCCATATTTCAGATCCGCCCACTTGATATATTGACCCCTCCTATGTGCGGGGCACAAGGCAGAATAGCCTCTTCCATAGCTCGAAATGAGCTTCATAGCCCAGAAATAGCTCACAAAGGGCAACATAACCAGCGATGTGTAATATGGAAGCGGGGGTGAAATTATGCAACTGGAGGCCATAAAACTCTAGGAGCCCGCGGAGGAACGTATGGATTGGAAATCCAAGTCCCCTTAGTAAATAAGGGACAAGTCATACCCGCTCTGTCGGTGTCAAAACCGGCGGATCTCGAGTAGGGGGTCCTGAACTGTGTGTCTAGGCCGGATGGTAACAGGAGGCAAGGAACACGATGTTTTACCCAGGTTCGGGCCCTCTTGATGGAGGTAAAACCCTACGTCCTGCTTGATTAATATTGATGATATGGGTAGTACAAGAGTGGATCTACCACGAGATCAAGGAGGCTAAACCTTAGAAGCTAGCCTATGGTATGATTATTGTATGATGAAGTTGTCCTACGGACTAAAACCCTCAGGTTTATATAGACACCGGAGAGGGTTAGGGTTACACAAAGTCGGTTACAATGGTAGGAGATCTTGAATATCCGCATCGCCAAGCTTGCCTTCCACGCCAAGGAAAGTCCCATTCGGACACGGGACGAAGTCTTCAATCTTGTATCTTCATAGTCCTGGAGTCTGGCTGAAGGTATAGTCCGGCTACCTGAACACCCCCTAATCCAGGACTCCCTCAGTAGCCCCTGAACCAGGCTTCAATGACGACGAGTCCGGCGCGTAGATTGTCTTCGGCATTGCAAGGCGAGTTCCTCCTCCAAATTCTTCATAAAAGTTTGTAAACACCAAGAGTAGTGTCCGGCTCTGCAGAATAAGTTTCCACGTATTGCCACAGAGAGAATAATATTAACACAAATCTAATCTGCTGACGTATTCCACAGCGCGACATCACACTATGGCCAAGCCTTTATTCGAATCGTTTTCACTTTTCCACCTCAGCGTGTTTTGCGAGGTGGTTTCCTTGGCACGTCTTGTCAAAGCAGAGATCGTGTCCCCCATTTACGGGATTCTCATCAATACAGACATGGGTAACCCAACCGTGCCATTTATCACGATGCTTGGGAGGCAAGCGAGTTTTACTAGGCTGGTGGGGACACATAGTCGCATCCGCTCATATAAGGGGATAAGGATTCACCTTTTTACCTACGCCTTCTTCCTCCTTTGCCTATTCATCTTCTGCGCACCCAAGCTCTAGCTCCCAAGCCCGCACTTCCTACCTCAACCTTCTCCAACAATGTCCGGAGCGGGAGGCAAGTGGATGGTCTCCTCCGTCACGGAGGGCCATGTCAAAAGGCTAAGGAAGGCTGGATACCTGTCCAAAGACATCACACACCGACTTCCTGAGGAGGGGCAGCTTCTCCCCACCCCAAGGCTCCATGAGAGGGTAGTATTTCTTCCCCACTTCCTCCGCGGACTGGGTTTTCCTCTCCACCCATTTTTCCGCGGGCTCATGTTCTACTATGTCCTAGATTTCCACGATCTGGCCCCGAACTTCATCCTCAATATCTCGGCATTTATCGTCGTGTGCGAGGCTTTCCTCTGCATCCGCCCCCATTCCGGCCTTTGGCTCAAGACTTTCAACGTCAAGCCAAAGGTGGTGCGCGGCAACCAGGCGGAGTGCGAAGGTGCCATGGCGGGCAAAATAGCCAACGTCCTATGGCTCGAGGGCTCCTTTGTGGAGACCTTAAAGGGGTGGCAGTCAGGGTGGTTTTACATCACCGAGCCACGCGGTCCGAAGTGGATCGCAGCCCCTGAATTCCGATCCGGACCCCCTACGCGGCTCACGTCCTGGAAGGAGACGGGCTTGTCGTGGGGTGACAAAGAAGAGGTGACCGGACTGCAAAAATGCATCCAGTCCCTGGTGAACAAGCAGCTCAAGCTTGTCAACGTAGTCCAGGTCATGCTCGTCCGCCGGATCCTTCCGTGTCAAGAACGGGACTTCAATTTGTGGGAGTTCAACCCGGCGCAGCACCGAACTCTGAGCAGGCTCTTCGACACGACGTACGAAGATGTCTGGAAAGGGCTAACCAAAGGCGCCGAGGCTCCCACATCCGCCTCTAAAGACCGCGGATTCAGCTCGCAGCGTCCTGCTGGCGAGGTAAAATATTTTCACCTTTTACAGGATGTTAAGTTTTCTTCATAATTTGATTCTATGCGGGATCTAAACTCCCTCACCTTTGACAGGGTTGGCAGGCGAAGTCTGGACTGATTAACTGTCCGGCTCCCTTGCTCGAAGACCCAGCCCCTGCTCTCTTAGTGAAGCTGCTGGTTCCGGCACCTTATGTGGTGCCGGAGAAGAAGGCCAAGAAGAAGAAGGCCACGGGGACTCAAAAGAGTTCCCGACATATGGTGGTGTCGGACTCGTCATCCGATGAGTCCGAGACGCACTCCTCCCGTGAAGACGAGGAGGAGGAAGAAGAGACCTCTCCCCCTCCAGCGGGGGGAGGAAAGAAGAGGAAGGCCGCCCTAGTAGGGGGGGGGGCGAAGGGTCCAAGAAGAGGAAAACCCCTCCGCCGGACTACGCCCCCGACGCCGACGAGGACGAAGAGGAGTGGCCGGACAGGGCCAAGCGTCTGGCGAAATCGTAAGTGTTCGGATACCAGAGTAACTCATGATATTACTTTTGTTGCGCAGCTTTCCCTAATGTCGAATATAATCATGCAGCCCGCCCAAGGACGGGCTCGACGAGTCGTCGAGCGGCTCCCTGGATTCATCAGACGTGAATTCAGTTCCACCCGCTGCCTCCCCCTGTGCTGCGGATGACGCCGAAGTGGCGTCGCGACAAGCCCCGGAGCAAGAGGAGGTAGTCTAGGAGGAGCCGCGAGGCGACCTCCCGGACTCGAGGAGTGAAGGGGACATGACCCCCAGGGCTCCAAGTCCAGCTTTAAGCCGGACACCGTGCCAGAATCATCAACGGTTCTAGACCGCGGCAGGCGAACTCCTGCCAAGAGGAGCAAGCCTATTGAGCCGGCGTCCTCCGTCCAACCAGAGGCGCCGGACAATCTGCTAGAGGTGCTTAAGGGCGCCTCCATCAACGAGGAGCACCGTGCCATCATGAGTACGGTGGTCCAGAAGGTTCGGTCCGCCCAAAGCGGACTTACTGAAGCTTGTACTAGCCTTCTAACAGGCTTCGAGGTAAGTAGAAATATGTAAAAATATTACCGCATAGACAGTAGCCCCTGATGCTCTATTTGGCGTTCGGAAAGAAAAGCCGAATAGAGGATCTATTAAATATCGCAGGAGTCTAACTAAAAAGGAGTCAATATACGTATGCAGGCTTCGCTGCTGGCCACCACCGCACTGACTGCGGAGGTGGGTGCCCTGAAGCAGGGCCTCGAGCGGACCGAGCAAGAGCTCGGCCTTGCCAAACGACAGCTCGAGGAGAAAGAAGGTAAGAGATACCTTATAGAAAAATACCTATAAGAAGATGCAATTGCAAAAAATGACAGGAGTATACTGCTTATTGTAGGGGCCACAGCTGAGGTGGCGACCCTCAAGCAGGCGCTGTCCGAGGCCAAGAAGAGAGCGGCCACGGAGCGCACCAAGCGGGAGAAATTTGAGGCGCAGGTCGGTGAGGTGCAGCAAGAGCTTCAGGCTCTCATGAAAAAACATGAGAGTTTGGAGCTCGACTCGAAGACGCGAGCGTCCGAGCTTGCTGCGGCCCTTAAAACTGCCAAATCTACCAAGGCCGAAGCCCAGAAGGCCCTCCAGGAATTGGATGCGGTGAAAAAGATAGCGGTGGGTAAGGCATTCTCTATGCAAAGCAGACATATAAAAGTAAACTACTTGTTACTTACCCGAATCCGGAGCTCTCCAGGGGCATTCGGAAATCTTTCCCGTAGCGTATCCGATGCCGCCGCATTCTACCGAGCCGAGGAAGGCAGCTCGATGGAGAAGGTGTTCTGGTCTCAGTACGCTGAGGCCGGACACCCTGTGCCCTTGAGCGACCAGCTGAAGCAGCTGGTCGAGCTCCACAAGGCGGCCGAACAGGCCCTGAAGGGCTTCATAGTTTGGCTGTGGCCTAGAGAGGCCCTGCCTGGGAGCTACTTCGGACTGGTGCGGCGGCTGGTGGAGGCTTGTCCAAGGCTCGAGGTCATCAAGCGCTCCATTTGCATCGAAGGTGCCCGTAGGGCCCTTGCCCGTGCAAAGGTGCACTGGGGTAAGCTGGACGGTGAGAAGCTTGTGAGGGACGGGCCGCGCCGGGGAAGGAGCATCACAAGCCCGAGAACTATTACAAGGATGTTCTGGCCGGTGCCCGCCTTATGGCGGATGAATGCACCAATGATGTAATTTTTGAATGAGCTCGCTCGTGTTATCCTGTGCGCTGAAAACTTGTTCATATGCGCTAAGCAATGCTTGAATTTAAAATATTACTTTCTGTGCGGCCGTTTATCAAAAAATTGAGAGATGGCCAGTCATCGGCTTCTACCCCCATGCCACTAGTGCTGGGGTGTTCGGGATAAACCTAAGCGCTCTTTTTCCCATGATTGGGTCCGTCGAGGGAGGCGCTCAGCACAACGAACAAGGCAATCAGACTATAATGCTTGAACACTCTCACTTAGCCATAGAACTCTATAATTTTAAATTTCGGCGAAGCCCCTAGTATTTGGAAGACCAAGTTCGGGGCGCTATCCACGCCTTGGCCGGACAAAGCCGGTTCCTCGCTCGAAGCGGCATAAGTCTTTAAGGGCTCGAAAAACCTCTCGAACACCGACCGGTCTCTCGCCTCATCATGACAGTCAGTTTTAGCTTTCTCTACTGAGGTGCTCAGCCCAGCTCAACTGGGGCACAATCGCAGTAGTTCTCCTAGTGCTACCTTAGCCGATATAGCGGAACGTAAGGCACCAAAACATAGGAGCCGGGCAAACCCAACTATTGACCCAAATCATGATTCGGAGCCGATGCATATAGTGCTATAAGTTCGGGGTGCCGCACTTGTGAAAGTGTACGGACTTCTCACGCCATATTGATGGGTACTGAAGCCCCTGGCGTATTTTTGCCGTACCATAGTGTACGGATGCAACATGTTATTGATAAACATATATATAAAAAGAGGATAATGCAAAAAATAGACAAAAAGTTATGCATTGTTTATAGAAAGGCTGCTATGAAAGTGGAACGATACAAATAGTGCGATAAGAAAAAGAAATTGGACTATTTGACATGTCCTGGCCAGGGGCAGGCCGCGGAATTGTATTAAAAAACAGGTATACTGCTCGTAATAGAGACCACCTGGGAGTTCCATAATGCGGCGTGGCTTGTCTGCTTTCCTGGATCTTGCATCATTTGTGCGGCAGTTGAATTGCCGAACGGGTCATCTGAAATATGGAGTCCTGAGAGTAAGAGAAAAAAGAAAAAGGAATCCGGCAGCCCCTAGTGCGGTTTAAGCCGTATTTCGGGCGTGCCGTGATGGTGCCCCTTCCCCTGTGCCCATGGTATTTCAAGAGCGTAATTATGTACGCGAAGCACTGGTTTCGCTATATCGCGAGGGCTAGGGTTGGGGCCGCATTGCTACGCTAGCTCAGAACGTGCCAGGCGGTCTTGTTGTAGGGTACTCCGGGCGCGCTTGACAGTGTCCGGCTTTTTGAAGGCCGAACCAGAGAACTGCCTAGAGAGGCTGCCTTGTACTTCTGCTGCGAGTGCTGCCGTGTGCTCCTCCGTTCGGAGGGAGCGCTCAGTGTTCCCATTGACCGTGATTACTCCTCTAGGGCCTGGCATCTTGAGCTTGAGGTATGCATAGTGCGGTACTGCGTTGAATTTTGCGAATGCGGTTCGCCCGAGCAGTGCGTGATAGCCACTGCGGAACGGGACTATATCGAAGATTAACTCCTCGCTTCGGAAGTTATCCGGAGATCCAAAGACCACTTCTAGTGTGACTGAGCCTGTACAGTTGGCTTCTACACCTGGTATGACGCCTTTAAAGGTCGTTTTGGTGGGCTTGATCCTCAAGGGATCTATGCCCATTTTTCGCACTGTATCCTGGTAAAGCAGGTTCAGGCTGCTACCGCCGTCCATGAGGACTCTTGTGAGATGAAATCCGTCAATGATTAGGTCTAGAACCAATGCGGTGAAGCCGCCATGGCGGATGCTAGTGGGATGGTCCCTTCGATCAAAGGTGATCGGGCAAGAGGACCATGGGTTGAACTTTGGGGCGACTGGGTCTATCGCATATACGTCTCATAACGCATGCTTCCGCTCCCTCTTGGGGATGTGGGTTGCGTATATCATGTTCACCATCCGCACTTGCGGGGGAAATCCCTTCTGTCCACTGTTGTTCGGCAGCCTGGGCTCCTCCTCGTCGTCGCTATGCAACCCCTTGTCTTTGTTTTCGGCTCTTAACTTGCCTGCCTGCTTAAACACCCAACAGTCCCTGTTGGTGTGATTGGCTGGCTTTTCGGGGGTGCCATGTATCTGGCACAAGCGGTCGAGTATTCGGTCCAAACTGGACGGGCCCTAAGTATTTCTTTTGAATGGCTTTTTCCATTGACCGGATTTGTAGCCTCGGAATCCGGCATTAACTGCCGTATCCTCGTTGCTGTCGCTGTTAACGTGGCGCTTTTGTTTGTTCCGACGCGACCTGTCGCTTTTGTCCTTGGTATTCGAATTACCAGGGTTCTTGGTTAAATTGTTGTTGTGAGCTAGCCAGCTGTCTTCTCCCGCGCAAAAGCGGGTCATGAGTGTCGTGAGGGCTGCCATAGATTTCGGCTTTTCCTGTCCCAGGTGCCGGGCAAGCCACTCGTCACGGATATTATGCTTGAAGGCCGCTAAGGCCTCTGCGTCCGGACAGTCGACTATCTGGTTTTTCTTTGTTAGGAACCGTGTCCAGAATTGCCTGGCCGATTCCTCTGGCTGCTGAATTATGTGGCTTAGGTCATCGACGTCCGGTGGTCGCACATAAGTGCCCTGGAAGTTGTCAAGGAATGCGGCTTCCAGGTCCTCCCAAGAACCGATTGAGTCTGCTGGCAAGCTATTAAGCCAATGCCGGGCCAGTCCCTTAAGTTTGAGTGGGAGGTATTTGATGGCGTGTAGATCATCACCGCAGGCCATGTGGATATGAAGGAGATAATACTCGATCCATACCGCAGGATCTGTTGTGCCATCGTACGATTCGATGTTTACGGGTTTGAAGCCCTCAGGGATTTTATGATCCATTACTTCATCTGTGAAGCATAGTGGGTGTGCGGCGCCTCTGTATTGGGCTATATCACGACGCAGCTCGAAGGAGCTTTGTCTGTTGAGTTCGGCCCGGCCGGATTCATTGCATCCGGAGTGACGATCACCGTCACATGCCGTGGGGCGCCTGCGCGATCCGTAGATCGATCTTGTTTGCCTTGCCTTGTCCTCCAGTATGTCACGCAGGTCGGGCGCATTTTCCCGTGCCTTAGTATGCTTGATGCGGCGCCGGGGTATGGCTTGAGTGGAGGGCCGAGAGGCCTCTCTGTCGCGGCCACGAGGTGGCCGGTCGGCCATGTCATGCGCTGGTGATGTAGGTGCTTCCTCCTCTAGTCGGGGTAGCAGCCCGCGCTTTGGGTAACTCTTGGAGGGGCGTTCGAGTTCATACTCTTCGGCCACAAGGACTTCAGTCCATCTGTCAGCTAGCAAATCCTGATCAGCTCTAAGTTGTTCCTGCTTTTTCTTGAGGCTGCTTGCCGTGGCCATAAGCCTGCGTTTAAAACGCTCTTGTTCGGCGAGATCCTCTGGCACGACGAACTCGTCGTTGTCGAGGCTTGCCTCGTCTTCGGAGGGAGGCGTATAATTATCGTCTTCAACCTCTTGGTCTGCCGCCCTCTCGTGAGGGCTGGCTTCTCTGTCCTCCTGTGCTGAATCTTGCTGGAGGGGGTGTTCTTCGGCGCTATTTGGAGTAGTATTATCTCCCGTGCCGGAATCACCGTTTTTTCTTTGGCGGGATTTAGAGCGGCGCCGCTGACGCCGGCGCTTGGGCTGTTTCTTAGAGGTAGCCTCCCCCGCTGTTCCATCGCCATCTCCATCCTTTGGAGTGTCCACCATATATATGTCATTTGACGAGGTGGCCTTCCAGCGCCCTACAGGTGCTGGTTCTTGTTCGTCTCCCGCCGTCGATGTCTTCGGAGTCGAAGTCAAGCATGTTGGTTAAGTCGTCAACAGTGGCTACAAAGTGGGTGGTGGGTGGGTTTTGAATTTCTTCATCGTCCGTATCCCAACCTTGCTGACCGTAGTCCGGCCAGGGCTCTCCTGATAAAGAGAGAGATTTTAGAGAATTTAGGATGTCGCCGAAGGGCGATTGCTGAAAGATGTCCACGACGTTGAACTCCATTATCGGCGCCTAATCAGATTCGATCGGCAGGGGCGCGGGGGGCTCGGAGTTCGGAGAGGAATCCGGCTCCTTGGAGTCACGGGCCATGCGGAGTGCGGAGCTGGAGTTCGGCTCGATTGCCTCTGAGATTGCAGCCCCTGAGGCAGCGTCCAACCGCTGATCCTCGATCGGCGCAGTAGGCTCCGAATCAATGGTCGGAACCGATGCGTGTGCGGCCTCCAAGGCGCTATTTGGCGGCAGAGCTATATCATGCCCATCGAGACAGTGCGGCGCGCTTGGCTGTGGCTCGAATCTGTCGAAGATCAAGTCCCCGCGGATGTCAGCCGTGTAGTTTAGGCTTCCAAACCTGACCTAATGGCCAGGGGCGTAGCTTTCGATCTGCTCAAGGTGGCCAAGAATTGGCCCGCAGTGCGAAGCCGCCGAAGACGAAGATCTGTCCGAGGAGAAAAGTCTCACCCTGGACTGCATTGTTGTTGATGATTGAAGGAGCCATCGGGCCTGAAAGCGACGACACAGAGGAACTCTCAATGAAAGCACCAATGTCGGTGTTAAAACCGGAGGATCTCGGGTAGGGGGTCCCGAACTGTGCGTCTAGGCCGGATGGTAACAGGAGGCAAGGAACATGATGTTTTACCCAGGTTCGGGCCCTCTTGATGGAGGTAAAACCCTACGTCCTGCTTGATTAATATTGATGATATGGGTAGTACAAGAGTGGATCTACCACGAGATCAAGGAGGCTAAACCCTAGAAGCTAGCCTATGGTATGATTGTTGTATGATGAAGTTGTCCTACGGACTAAAACCCTCCGGTTTATATAGACACCGGAGAGGGTTAGGGTTACACAAAGTCGGTTACAAGGTAGGAGATCTTGAATATCCGCATCGCCAAGCTTGCCTTCCACGCCAAGGAAAGTCCCATCCGGACACGGGACGAAGTCTTCAATCTTGTATCTTCATAGTCTTGGAGTCCGGCTGAAGGTATAGTCCGGCTACCCGAACACCCCCTAATCCAGGACTCCCTCACGCCCCCCCTTGGAGGGATTGGGGAAACTCTTCGCTTCCTCCCCGCTATTGTAGGTGGCGAGCCCGGCTCGAACTGGGACCATATACGCTGGAGGGAGAAATCCCTGGGTCTGTAACTCTACTAATTGGCTGTGCGAGACGGAACACTTCTCCCAATCACCGGGCTTAGGGCTACGGGAGCGAGAGGAGGAGTTGCGATGGCCGGCCATGTTGGAATGGATTTTTCCAAGCATGCTCCGATGGATACTTGCCGTGGGAGGATGGTGTGGTCAGGATCTAAGAATCCCTGTCTCTTTAATATACAGTTAGCTTACATGGCTAGGGTGGCAAATGTCAAAATGCCCTGGCTCCTCGCATTCACTCGACACGTGGAAGATAGCCCTTATTGGGCGCAGAAGCCAAGAAGTGCAACATTTATGGGGAGCCGGACACTACTCAGCAGATATTCAGAATTTGGAGAAGAACCCGCCTTGCAAAGCCGAAGACAAATCTGCGCGCCGGACTCATCATCATTGAAGCCCGGTTCGGGGGCTACTGAGGGAGTCCTGGATTAGGGGGTCTCCAGATAGCCGGACTATATCCTTTGGCCGGACTGTTGGACTATGAAGATACAAGATTGAAGACTTCGTCTCGTGTCCGGATGGGACTTTCCTTGGCGTGGAAGGCAAGCTTGGTAATATGGATATGTAGATCTCCTCCCGTGTAACCGACTCTGTGTAACCCTAGCCCCCTCCATGTCTATATAAACCGGAGGGTTTAGTCCGTAGGACAACAACAATCATACCATAGGCTAGCTTCTAGGGTTTAGCCTCTATGATCTCGTGGTAGATCAACTCTTGTAATACTCATATCATCAAGATCAATCAAGCAAGACGTAGGGTATTACCTCCATCAAGAGGGCCCGAACCTGGGTAAACATCGTGTCCCCCGCCTCCTGTTACCATCTGCCTTAGACGCACAGTTCGGGACCCCCTACCCGAGATCTGCTGGTTTTGACACCGACAATGACCCTTTGTTAAAATTTAAGTTGGCAAATGACACTAAGTTAGTTGATTTTGTTCCTGGCGATTCATCCAAGCAGCTCAGCATCAGTGCTAATCTGGATCCCAAATAGGAAAGCACGCTCATCGAGTTCATCCGTGAGAACCGGGACATCTTTGCATGGAAACCTTCTGATATGCCAGGTGTACCGAGGGAACTCGCTGAGCACACTCTTAATATTGATCCGAAGTTTAAACCGGTCAAGCAATTCCTTTGTCGCTTTAATGAAGAGAGGCGTAAGGCCATTGGTGAAGAAGTGGCCCGGCTTTTGGCGGCTGGTTTCATTGTTGAAGTTTTTCATCCTGAGTGGTTGGCTAACCCAGTGCTTGTACTTAAGAAGAATGGCGCTTGGCGTATGTGTGTGGATTACATAGATTTAAACAAGGCTTGTCCGGCTAATCCTTTTGCTCTCCCCCGTATTGATCAAATTATTGATGCTACGACGGGTTATGAGCGTTTGAGATTTCTGGATGCTTATTCTGGTTATCATCAGATCAAGATGGCGGTTAAAGACCAGGAGAAGACAACTTTCATCACTCCCTTTGGAGCCTTTTGTTATGCGTTGATGCTTTCTGGGCTCAAGAGTGCCCAGGCGACTTACCAGCAATGTGTGCAAAATTTCCTTCATGACCAGATTGGACGCAATGTTCATGCTTACGTGGATGATATTGTGGTGAAATCCAGGAAGGAGACCCTGATAGATGATTTGAAGGAGACCTTTGACAATCTCCGGGTCTACAATATGATGCTTAACCCGGCCAAGTGTGTTTTTGGTGTGCTAGCAGGCAAGCTCTTGGGCTTTCTAGTTTTCGAGTGGGGTATTGAAGCTAACCTGGAGAAAATCAAGGCTATTACTTCTCTAGCTAAGTCGGCGTGCATTAATGATGTTCAGCGCCTGGCGGGTCATATTACGGCCTTAAGCCGGTTCATCAGCCGGTTGGGTGAGAAGGCTATCCCTTTGTACCAGATGATGAAGAAGACAAATCACTTTGTTTGGAGTGATGCTGCTAATCAGGCGTTTGAGGCCTTGAAGAAACAGTTGGCTGAGCCGCCGGTTCTTGCTGCTCCCATTGATAAGGAGCCCTTGTTGTTATACGTAGCTGCCAATAGTTGAGCTGTCAGCGTAGCCATTGTGGTGGAAAGGAAGGAATCAGGCAAGGAGCATCCGGTTCAGCGACCGGTTTATTACATCAGTGAGGTACTTATTGAGTCCAAGCAGAGGTATCCACATTGGCAGAAGCTTGTAAATGGGGTATTTATGGCTAGCTGGAAGCTCAAGCAATATTTTCTGGGTCATCCCATCACTTTGGTTAGTTCTGCCCCCCTAGGGGATATTATTCAAAACAGAGAAGCCACAGGTCGGATATCCAAGTGGGCCATTGAGCTTGGACCCCATGGTTTGAAGTATATGCCTCACACAACCATCAAGTCTCAAGCACCTGTGGATTTTATCAATGATTGGACAGAGCTACAGATGCCTGAGGAGAAGCCGGATAGCACATATTGGACTATTCACTTTGATGGGTCTAGGCAGTTGGAGGGCTCGGGGGCTGGAGTTGTTTTGACTTCCCCACGAGGTGATAAATTTTCTTATGTTCCCCAGCTGATGTTCCCTTGTACTAACAATGCAGCTGAGTATGAAGCCTTGCTCCACGGTCTTCGGATGGCTAAGGAGATGAACTTAAGCCGGGTAAGGTGTTTCGGCGACTCAGATCTAGTAGCTCAGCAAGTTTTTGGCACTTGGGATTCTAAGGATCCACTCATGGTGGCTTATCATCGAGAAGTTGATGCTATTATGGGTCACTTCAAGGGTTATCAAGTGGAACATGTCGATCGTAGGAAGAATGGGGTGGATGCTGCTTTAAGCCGGTTGGGATCTCAGCGTAAGCCAGTACCACCTAATATTTTCCTGGATATTTTGCATAATACTTCTGTCAAATTGCCCGCAGAGGAAGATCTTGCTATTCCTGACCCAGAAGCACAATTGGTGGCGGCTCTTCATGATATTCCTGACTGGACAATTTCGTATTTGGCTTATATGACCCGGGGCGAGTTACCTGAGGATGAAACTTTGGCCAGGCAGATAACCCGGCGGTCTAAGTCAATGACCATTATCAATGGGGAGTTGCATCATAGACTAAGGCATAGCCTAGTGGTGGGAAGGGGCTGATGCCCTCCCACCCACCTAGGTTCAAGGCATGGTACTTGCAATTTGGGTTTGTTGCACCATTTATACTGTAGGGGGTTCCCTTATAGTCTTTCTGTCAAAAAAATGGGGAGTTGCATCATTGCAGTATCACAGGGGCGTTTCAACGTTGTGTTTCTCCTGAAGAAGGTCGTGAGATTCTGTGAGAGATTCATGAAGGAGATTGTGGTCATCATGCCGGCTCTAAGTCTCTCGTAGCCAAGGCTTTTCGTCACGGATTTTATTGGATGACGGCTCATGCTGATGCAGAAGATCTGGTCGGTAAATGTGATGGTTGTCAGAAATTTGCGCGACGACCTCATGTGCCGGCTCAAGAATTGAGGATGATTCCAATTGCTTGGTCGTTTGCAGTCTGGGGGCTTGACATAGTCGGGCCTTTCAAAAGGTCCAAGGATAAAAGACCCGCCTCCTGGTGGCGGTTGATAAGTTTACAAAGTGGGTTGAAGCAGAGCCAGTTAGTAAGTGTGACGCGGCAACGGCAATCCAATTTATCAAAAAGGTGATTTTTCGTTTTGGCTTTCCCCACAACATTATAATTGATAATGGCACTAATCTGTCTAAGGGTGCTATGAAAGAATTTTGTCAACGTGAGCATATTCAACTTGATGTATCATCAGTGGCTCACCCTCAGTCTAATGGTCAAGTAGAAAGAGCCAATCAAGAAATTTCAAGAGGCATCGAGCCTAGGCTTTTGGTCCCTTTGCAGAGGATGCCAGGTTGTTGGGTGGAAGAATTACCCTCCGTGTTATGGATCATCAACACCACCCCTGATAGATCTACGGGTTACACGCCTTTCTTTATGGTTTACGAAGCAGAGGTGGTTTTCCCTAGTGACATCCGTCACGATTCGTCCCGCGTGGCGGCTTATGTTGAAGCTGATAATGAAAAAGCACGTTAGGATGCACTTGACCTATTGGATGAGGAGCATGACCTTTCGGCGGCTCGTTCGACGATTTATCAACAAGATCTGCGCCGCTATCACAACCGTCGAGTTAAAACAAGAACCTTTCAAGAAGGTGATTTGGTACTCCGGCTTATCCAAGATCAATCTGATATGCACAAGCTATCCCCACCTTGGGAAGGGCCCTTTGTGGTCAGCAAAAATCTGAACAATGGGTCATACTACCTTATTGATGTTCGAGACCACAAGGACTGACACACATCGGAGGAGGAGACCCGCGGCCGTGGAATATTGCTCATCTTCGGCCTTACTACACCTGAGCCACTGGCTCTTATGATGTACATATTATGACAATGTATATATTATGATGAATATAATAAAGTCGGCATCCATGATAATTCAGTGCCTCTGTCGTTTCATTTCTGAGAATAATGAGTCTTTATTGTCATGATCACTTGGGGGCTTCCTGCTCATTGAGCATAGCTATGACTACCCTTTTGGTCCGGCTTGTACGCCATGATTATAAAACACTTGGGGGCTTCCTGCTCATTGAGCATAGCTATGACTACCCTTGTGGATCCGGCTTATATGCCTGGAATAAAATGTTACTTGGGGGCTCTTTGTTCAACGGACAAGAGTTTTTATGACCCTTGTAATAGGCTTGGAAGCTAGGTGTATTCACCTAAAAATTGGGTTGACCTGCCTTTTTAAGTCTGCCACTCTGCCCAGATTGACTGGAATGACTCGCCGCACTTTTGACAAGTCAATCTTATACAGACCCTGAACTTGTCAAAGTTAAAACGACGATTGGTCATGTGAGGCCAGGCTTATAAGGTTTGCATGAAGGTTTAACTCAGTGGCTGTGCGGCCCTTTGAAAGCACTTGATTTTTAGGCTTGGCAGCCTATGAAAGGCCTTGTTTTAATCTTTTGATTTATATTTGAAAAGTTTTGAGGTTCATCTCTTGTGACATGTTAATACATGGTTGAAAACCAATGAAGGCTATGATGCCTTACGGTTCATATATGACATTATCCGGTGTTTATTAACCCGGCCTGGCTTTGGACTATAAGTCGCCAGTATATGAAGATCTTATATACCTGGAAGCATTGTGCTCTAAGTTTTGGGATATGACCCTTGCTGCATACGGCGGGTTAAGCCGGCGGTATATGTCAACTTGTACAAAGCTTTGTACGCTCAATCTTTTGGGTTATCACCCTTATTGCATTGGTGTAATAAGCTGGCAGTGTGAACAAATATCACAGGAATGATGTTTTTGTTATGATTATATATGGTTATGATTAAACCGGTCTTGGTTATGGTCTATTTTAGTCTCCAGTGGTATTATATGGGATATTATGACCCGTCCTGCGGTAAACCGCCAGGGCACTTGTGATTTCTTTGTATGCAGGAATAGACTCAAATTGATAATATTATAAGCATAAGTGGCAGGTCTTAAATTGGCGGATCAGTAAGGTTATGCAAAACAAAACATGCTCGATGGAACGACAAACCAAAGTTTAACTAGCCTATTACAAGGCATCTGATGGCCCAATGAGAATAAGTGTTTGGGAGCCATCAGCACAGCAAAGTATTTCTACTCAATAAACATCAATTTATGAGTGTTGGCGGGTTGAGGCCTCCGGGTCTTCCTGCACCTCTTCTTCATCTTTAGCTCCTTGGTTATCCACCAACTAGAAGTCAGACGTAGCCCAGTTGATACCGGTCAACGCTCTAAATACAACTTCGTTATCAATGAGGTTTGATGGATCAATGTCAGGAGCGAAGGTGTGCTTACGAGTCGGCGGGATGAGATCTGTTGGCTCATGAACTGGCACGCTAATTCTCTTGTTATCAACGTCATAAGCCGCCTGATATGAGGATAGACTGGTTTCATCAGCCAGCTTGCTTGCTAAAGGACGCATGGCTCTTGCTATTGCTGCAAAATCATCAACACTGAAGTCAGACCCGTCTTCTTTGACACTGGGGCAGCCATTGGCCAAATCTTCCGGGTCAAGATCGGCTTGCTATGCCTTTTCCTGGCTTAAGGCAGTTAGATCACCGGCTTTGGCAGCTCCCCGTTTTACATCATCAATCCTTTTGGGCAGCACGGATAACTATTTCAGTGTATCTTGGATAAGTGTTGGGGGAGATTTTTTGTGTAGCGTAGCAGTAATGGTACGTTAGGCACCAGTATACAGCTGTTCTACAAGAGTATAGATGGCCTTAAGCCGGATGCGCATATTTGAGCCCAACTTAGCACTTCGTGAACCTATATCAGCAAAAGTTATGAGTAAGCCGGCAGATGTTTATAATATGATTCATAAGGTAGAAAGGAGACATGTTCTTTCTGCTTACCAAAGATGGCTCACGACATGCTATTAATTTGTTGCTTTAAGCCGGATAACTCTTCAGTCACCGGCTTAAGTGCCGATTCAGCATCCTCAGCTCTCTTCAGCGGAGCTGCCTTCTTAGTTTCCCAGCTATCTTTTTCAGTGTTGAAATGTTGCTTGAGCTGCTCAATATTCTCCGAAGAAATCCTCAATTTTGATTGAGCCTTGGATGTTGCAGATTGTTGAGTTTTTATGTTGGCCTTCAGATCGTTGAGCTGCAAGTCCTTAGGAAGTTCAGCCTGTGATATAGACATAGACAGATTATTGTGAGTATTGCTGAAGTCCCAAGCACAATGCAAGTATGATACTTGGCACTTGGGTGCTAATGCATATTTGCTCTAAAGAACAATTTTTCAAGTCCCAAGCACAATATAAATATTGTACTTGGCCCTTGGGGGCTAATGTATGTTGCTCTTTTGCTAAGACAGAATCGTTGGTTGACCTGGACAAATAATGTGATCAGTTTTACAAAGACTACATCTTGGATTGTTGAGTTCAAACAAGATGATTAGTCCCGGCTTATTCATGACTGATTAAGCCGACACTTGGGGGATACGGAAGCACAGTTGATTTCTTGCTACTTAAGTCCCTGCTTAATATATTTATTAAGTCGGCCCTTGGGGGCTACACATGCAAAATTGAACTACTAGTGTTATAAGTCTCGGTTCATATTGAAAACGTAAACCGACCCTTGGGGGCTACTGGATTTGACCTATGCAACTATTAAAATTTACGGTACATTCTATTCTATCATGACCCATAAACTTGGTGGCTAAGGGAAGTATGTTTATGCAAAAAGGGATTGCAGCATTTACCTCATAGCGCTCCTTCATCAGATTTACTAAGCCAGCTTCAAAATCACGGCTGGTGTATAGACGATTTAAGTAGCCAGAGTGGATGTCTTGGGCATTGAACTGGGCGTAGCTCTCCAAGTCAACTTTCCACTTGCCTTTATCTTTAGCAAAAATTTCTTCTTTGGAGCTGTGCTTAGATAAGACGGTTGATTGACCCAGGGCTGTGAATCCAAACCCAGTAACAATGACATCATCAGTCTTCTCTTCCGCCGGCTTAGCAGGACTGGCTGGTTTAATGGGGCTGGCTGGATCAGTGTTGGACAGGTTAACATTCATCAGATCAATATCAACATGGTGGTCTTCTGGTGCCGAATCATAAACAATGTGATCAGTAATTGGGTGAGAAAGTTCCGGTTGTTGTTCCGGCTCAGACAGGATGACGTCATCAGCCGACTTATTCAGCTTGGCCTTCTTGCTGGGTTTGGCCTGTCCCCTAAAAATAAGAAGCATAAAATTATTAGTGTAAGGATCAGAGGTAAGGTTTGAATAAGTTAAGTATATTCTTACCCAGGTACAGTCTTGAAAGCTAGGATTTGAGTTCCCGTTGACTCGCCAGAGGAGGAATGAGAAGTCCCCTGATAGTTTGAATCAGACGGGTTAAGAGGTTGTCGGAAATGACCCGCCTTGGGATAAAGTATGTCAGAAATATATAAGACCTATGGGTGGCATTTGCGAGTAGGTATGTCGGGTAAGCCGGAAGAAGTAATTACACCACCGCTATGTCGGGTGGTGCGGCAAGCTTCGTGTTGCTGTTTCTTCAAAAGAAAGTTGGGATCCAAGTGAGCTAGAGGGTGAGAAAAGATCACTTTCCGGCTTGCTTGTCGGGTTTTCTGTGTTGGCAGAGGCTCTGAGCCGGAGGAAAGAATAATTACCTCTGCGTCGCCTGCACGGCTGGCTTTAGCGTCGTCCTGATAACAATCATTGTCAATGAGATGTATAAAAAAAGTGCCAAGGGAGTCAAGTTCTACCTCTGACTCATCATCATCATCATCATCATCATCATCATCTTCGTCATCAATGTGCACACCAACAGGTTCGGCGGCCTTCTTCTTGGCATGTTTCTTGGTGACCTTGGTTTTGGTACGGGCCAGTTTAGCCGGCTTATCTTGTGGTTTCTTCTTCCAAAATGGAGAGTCAGCATGTTGAGGTCAAAAGATCATGAGTAAGCATAATTATTGAAAACACTGATGAACCAGAAGATGTGCAAACTTACATCTGGCGGCTTGTTGAAAGTGCTAAAAGGACTTAGTCCTGTTTTACTGCACTCTTTAAAAGGTTTGTTTAGCAATTTCTTGGTGGCTTCGTTAATTTCAGCATCAGATAATTGGATGTCGCAGTGGCGCTAGGGGTCTTGCACGTTGCCAGTGTAATCACATATTAAACCGGGGCGACGACTTAATGGCAAGATGCTCCAAGACACCCAGCACCGGACAAGGTTGACGCCGGTTAAACCATTAGACATAAGGGCTCTGAGCTCTAAAAATGATGGAGCATATTTGGCCCGATCATTGGCACTAAGCAGTGTGGGGAGTGGATGCGTGTTGCTAAGCCGGTGATCGTGATAACCCGGTAGGGGATTTTCGTCGGCTGGAGAAGTGTCATGAGAGTAGAACCAAGTCTGGTTCCAGTCTTTAGGGTGGCTCGGTGGCTTAGCATATGGAAAGCTGGCGTCTTTCCTCTTTTGAATTGAAACCCCACCAAGTTTGGTGTTGGGTCCATCAACAAACTCAGTCTGGCGGTTTAAATAGTAGAACTCCCTGAATAAGTCAATTGTGGGCTCCTCTTGGAGATAAGCTTCATAGAACACTTAAAAATTGTAGATGTTAGACACAGAGTTGGGTCTGATGTCTTGAGGGTGAAGTTGGACAAAATGAAGCATGTCACGGAAGAACTTTGAGCCGGGTGGGCTGAACCCCCGACTCAGGTGATCAGCAAAAATGATCACTTCTCCGTCCTTGGGTTTGGGAGGACATTCTTTGCCAGGGACCCTTGATACGTCCATTTTGCATCATGCTTTTATATCGATATTTATTGCATTATGGGCTGTTATTTCACATTATGTCACAATACTTATGGCTATTCTCTCTTATTTTACAAGGTTTACATAAGGAGGGAGAATGCCGGCAGTTGGAATTCTGGGCTGGAAAAGGAGCAAATATTAGAGACCTATTCTCCACAACTCCGAAAGTCCTGAAACTCCATGGAACACCTTATAATAAATAATGAAAAATCCTCGCCAAAGATGAAGACCAGGGGGCCCACACCCTTCTCACGAGGGTGGGGGGCGCGCCCCCCCTAGGGTGCGCCCCCTACCTCGTGGGCCCCCTGGTGGCTCTCCGATGACCATCTTCTCCTATATGAAGTCTTTCGTCAAGAAAAAAAAGGAGAAGCAACCTTTCGAGACAAAACTCCGCCGCCACAAGGCGGAACCTTGACAGATCCAATCTAGAACTCTGGCAGAGCTGTTCTGCCGGGGAAACTTCCCTCCCGGAGGGGGAAATTATCGCCATCGTCATCACCAACGCTCCTCTCATCGGGAGAGGGCAATCTCCATCAACATCTTCATCAGCACCATCTCATCTCAAAACCCTAGTTCATCTCTTGTATCCGATTCTTGTCTTCAAGTCCGGGATTGGTGCTAGTAGGTTGCTAGTAGTGTTAATTACTCCTTGTGGTTGATGCTAGTTGGTTTAATTGGTGGAAGATCATATGTTCAGATCCTTTATGCGTATTAATACCCCTCTGATTATGAACATGTTTATGCTTTGTGAGTAGTTACGTTTGTTCCTGAGGACAAGGGAGAAGTCTTGCTATTAGTAGTCATGTGAATTTGGTATTCGTTCGATATTTTGATGAGATGTATGTTGTCTAGCCCCTAGTGGTGTTATGTGAACGTCGACTACATAACACTTCACCATTATTTGGGCCTAGAAGAAGGCATTGGGAAGTAATAAGTAGATGATGGGTTGCTAGAGTGACAGAAGCTTAAACCCTAGTTTATGCGTTGCTTTGTAAGGGGCTGATTTGGATCCATATGTTTCATGCTATGGTTAGGTTTACCTTAATACTTTTGTTGTAGTTGCGAATGCTTGCAATAGAGGTTAATCATAAGTGGGATGCTTGTTTAAGTAAGAACAGCACCCAAGCACCGGCCCACCCACATGTCAAATTATCAAAGTACCAAACACGAATCATATGAGCGTGATGAAAACTAGCTTGACGATATTCCCATGTGTCCTCAGGAGTGCTTTTCCTTATATAAGAGTTTTTCCAGGCTTGTCCTTTGCTACAAAAAGGATTGGGCCACCTTGCCGCACTTTATTTACTTTTATTACTTGTTGCTCGTTACAAATTATCTCATTACAAAACTATCTGTCACCACTTATTTGAGTACTTGCAGAGAATACCTTGCTGAAAACCGTTTATCATTTCCTTCTGCTCCTCGTTGGGTTCGACACTCTTACTTATTGAAAGGACTACAATAGATCCCCTATACTTGTGGGTCATCAACCCTCCAGGGAATGACTTCCTTTTTGGCTAAAGTGCCGGTTGCAACATAGATGTTCAACTCCTCCTCAGTAACCCGGGATGGGACCCAATTGCAAGTGCTATATGTCTTGGCCATTTTTTGATGAATTGAAAAGAAAGGTTATGCCGGTTTAAGATTATATGATTAAGATGGATGGCGAGTTAATTTGGTGAATAACAATGAAGCATGCATAAGTCTAAGCCGGAGGACAACATTGAAGTTATAAACATGGACTACTGGCGGCTTAAGAGGGGACTAATGGTACCTGGCGGGTTACGGTATTCGAGTTAAGCCGCCCACACAGTTATTAAAGTACAGGTCAAAGAAAGGGAGAATTGCTAAGTGTTGAAAAACAAGTTTCGCAGATTGATACTATAAATCTGGATCCGCGACACTTCAGATAATGGAAAAATATCTAGACCTAAATGACGGTGCTTGAGCAGTTCATATATCCAGATCAAATTTTTTTATGTGAAAGGAGATGCTCTAGTAATGAAAGTAAGTGCTAGAACTACCACCGCAGTACATGATAAGTTTCAAGTTGAGTCAAATCACAAGATTACGAGAGAGGAGATGAACTCCGATGAACTCGTTTGAAACCCTAATGAGATCTGCGGGAAAAGGAAAGAGGAGAACTTACCGGAGTTGTTGAACAATGGAGGAGCATGGATGAATGCTGGTCAAATCAGGTTGATGTAGTGGCCGCTGGTGAGGCAATGGTGAAGGTCGACGGCGACGACGGAGCTCGGGTGCTAAGACGACGCGAGGAAGAGAAAGAGATGAAGAGGCAAGGGGAAAAGTGAAAGGGACCCCTAGCCCTATTTATAAGGCTGGATGGATAAGTGGCATGCGCGGGAATCGAGGAGACCAAAAATGGATATGTGACAGCGCAAACGCCTTGATTTTTGGAGGTTCATTAAAAAATAAGATTTATTAAGATTTGGGCCTTGTGAAATATTAATGACAGGTGACGTCACGGCGGGTTACCACAATCCCAGGAGATGATGTCATGGCGGGTTACAAGATCTCGCAAGAATAAATGAAGTAGAATTTTTTCTAAATATTGAAGATTGATATGAACAAGTTCAAATCAACGTGGGCCCTAATGTTGGGGATATAGCAATTGGGTATGACCCGCCCAGAGGAGCTGAGTTATCCCAAGGGCAGTTCATCAAAGCCCAAAGGCGGATTAAGGCCCTTAGGTATAAACTACCATATGTGTATTACTTGTATTGTAAGGCAAGCGTAGTTAGTCACCGAGCCTGACACATTGTGTATGAGCCGGCCGGGACTGCGTGAGCCGCGGGGCATCAACCTGTGTTTATAAAGGGACAACCCGGCGACAGCTTAGGACAAGAAACAAGAGAGACCGAAATCTAGGTTAAGCGTATTCGCTCCCTGGTAATCGAAACCCAAGCAATACCACCTCAACTGGAGTAGGCTTTTACCTTGATAGCAAGGGGACGAACCAGTATAAACTCATGTGTCCTTTGTCCCGTTTAACCCTTTTAAGCTAACCTAGTTGTGATGGCTCCACGACTAAGTCCTTTCGCTAGGACATCTGCCGTGACAATTCCATGACACGAAGGGTGCATCGTTCGTATTCAGTATCCACTATAGCAAAAAAAATTAGCTCCCGAGTGACCTTTCGTATACCCGTAGTGCGTGGCAAAAATTTAGACGTTGGCTCGGCTCATTCCCGCAACCCACGGCGCATCATGACGAGGCGAGGCGAGCGACGGAGGAGGAGCGCGTGTGAATGTCCCTCTTGTTCTCATGCTCATACATGTGGGGAAACATCCTCCCTTATAAGGAGGTACAACTCCCACTAAACTAGCAATGTGGGACTAAACTTTAGTTCCACCTCTTGCCTTGAACGAATGGGCTACGTGGGCCTCTAGGATTTATTAGGAATTTTTGAAACTGCTATTGGGCTGGGCCCAAAATAGACAAAATTCCAGCAACCCCCCACTAGATCCCAGAGGCACAAAAAATTTGCCTTTGGTTCCAAAACACTATTTTATATACCGGTATTGCAGTGGAGACTGTTAAGTTGAACCTCCACCTAGAACTCTGTGCTACACTAGTAAGCAACTTGAACAATGGTCTGGGCCTGGAACTGCAAGTTTCCTGCGAATCTAGCTTCACCCAAAGCCTTGACTGATACTAGGCTACCGTGGGTCTTCCCCGCGGGTGGAGCTTATGTGTCATACTCCGTGACCTTTCATGAGTTTATTAGAGAGAACCCTACTCTCATAGATTGCGATGTTTGACAATCAGACTCATATATGTGTGTTCTTCAAAAGATGTTCTGCAGGACAACATCTCTACTTAAATGATCCACTTAGAACACATTAAGATATACATCAACCTGCCATACAGATTTAGGAGAGTATTGCATCTTCATGTAGTGGTATTGTTAACAGTAAGGATACTCTCCTCTCAGTTAACCAACAACTTGTCTTCCACATCTAATTCACGGGATCTCCGATCACATAGACTAGGTTACCACTGTGAACAACTCATATTGTGGGTCTCATACCCATTTCCCTCGATGCATTATCTATCACATTACATGATAAACCCTTAGTAAAAGGATCTGCCAGATTTTTAGACGTTTGGATATAATCCAATGCAATAACTCCTGAGTTTCTCATTTTTCTAACAGACTTTAACCTTCTCTGAACATGTCTTGATGACTTCATGTTATCCTTTGAGCTGCTCACTTTCGTGATCATAGTTTGATTGTCACAGTTCATAAGGGTACCTGGTACAGGTTTCTCAACAACCGGCAAGTCATTCAAGAGCCGACTAAGCCAATCTGCTTCGACCGTAGCTGTATCTAGTGTTGCGAGTTCTGCTTCCATTGTTGACCTTGTTAAGATGGTCTGCTTGCAAGACTTCCAAGAAACAACGCCACCTCCATGAGTGAATACATATCCGCTCGTGGCCTTTATCTCATCAGCATCTGAGATCCAGTTTGAGTCACTATACCCTTCAAGCACCTTTGGGTGCCCAGTGTAGTGAATTCCATAATTCGCAGTGCCTTTCAAATAACACAAACTCTCTCTAGAGCTTTCCAATGCACATCTCCTGGTTTTGAGACAACCCGACTTAGTTTGCTAATAGCAAAAGAGATGTCAGGTCTTGTAGCACTGGCTAAGTACATAAGCGAGCCAATAATCTGAGAATATTTTAATTGATCTCTAGCAATTCTTCGATTCTTTCGAAGCAACACACTGACATCATATGGTGTTGGAGAGGGCTTGCAGTCACTATAGCCAAAGCGACTCAAGATCTTTTCCACATAGTGAGATTGAAGCAATGTAATCCCACCATCATCGTCTCTCAAAAATTTGATGTTCAGAATGACACCAGCCACTCCTAAATCCGTCATCTCAAAACAACGAGATAGGAAATCATCGACCTCCTTAATAACATTCAGATTTGTTCCAAAAAATTAGTATGTCATCAACATACAAGCAAAGGATAACTCCCTCGCCCCCACCATGGCGATAGTACACACATTTATCAGCTTCATTTACAACGAAGCCTGCTGCTATTAAAGTTCTTTCAAACTTCTCATGCCATTGCTTGGGTGCTTGCTTAAGCCCATACAAAGAGACTTTAGCAACTTGCACACTTTTCCTTCCTGACCATCTACTACAAACCCATCTGGTTGTTCCATGTAAATTTCCTCATCCAACTCTCCATTTAGGAAAGCAGTCTTAACATCCATTTGATGAACGAGAAGACCATGTGAGGCCGCTAGAGAAAGTAGCACTCGAATAGTGGTCAGTCGAGCCACAAGTGAGTAAGTATCAAAGAAGTGTTCACCTTCCTTTTGGGTATAACCCTTAGCCACGAGTCGTGCCTTGTACTTCTCGATAGTACCATCAGGCCTAAGCTTCTTCTTGAATACCCATTTGCACCCTATAGGTTTGCACCCATAAGGACGATCAATTATCTCCCAAGTTTCATTTGCTAAGATGGAATCCATCTCACTACGGACCGCTTCCTTCCAGTAGTCAGCATCTTCAGATACATAGGCCTCTGAGATAGAATAGGGAGTGTCATCTATGAGGTACACAAGAAAATCATCACCAAAGGACTTTGCAGTCCTCTATCTCTTGCTCCTAGTAGGAGCTTCATTGTTCTACTCCATAGGGTTTTCAAAGTGTTCCATTGAAATGTCAGGTTCAGTAATTGTAACTGGTTCCTGATTCGATGAACTAGGCATCTCCTGATTAGATGAGGTAGCCATATCCTTCATGGGAAAGATATCTTCAAAGAAAGTCGCATCATTCGACTCCATGATCGTACCGACATGCATGTTAGGTACCTTTGATTTTACAACCAACAATCTATAACCAATGCTATGAAAAGCATATCCTAGGGAAACACAAATCCACGGATTTTGGTCCAAGTTTGCGCTTCTTTGGAATTGGCACATTGACTTTCACCAAACAACCCCAAGTTCGTAGGTAAGAGAGTTTTAACCTTTTCTTCTCCCATTCCTCGAATGGAGTTATTGAAGTAAATATGCCCTAGAGGCAATAATAAAGTTATTATTTATTTCCTTATATCATGATAAATGTTTATTATTCATGCTAGAATTGTATTAACCGTAAACATAATACTTGTGTGAATACATAGACAAATAGAGTGTCACTAGTATGCCTCTACTTGACTAGCTCGTTGATCAAAGATGGTTATGTTTCCTAGCCATAGACATGAGTTATCATTTGATTAACGGGATCACATCATTAGGAGAATGATGTGATTGACTTGACCCATTCTGTTAGCTTAGCACTCGATCGTTTAGTATGTTGCTATTGCTTTCTTCATGACTTATACATGTTCCTATGACTATGAGATTATGCAACTCCCGTTTACCGGAGGAACACTTTGTGTGCTACCAAACGTCACAACGTAACTGGGTGATTATAAAGGTGCTCTACAGGTGTCTCCGAAAGTATTTGTTGGGTTAGCGTATTTCGAGATTAGGATTTGTCACTCCGATTGTCGGAGAGGTATCTCTGGACCCACTCGGTAATGCACATCACTTAAGCCTTGCAAGCACTGCAACT